>NC_000069.6:89571225-89836225 GCF_000001635.26 Mus musculus | reverse complement strand
GAACTCCTGATCTCTCAGCAGCTGTGGCTACCTGCTCAACATCACACCAGGAAACACATAAGAGAGGTGGGGGAAGGGCTTACAGGTTATCCCCAGCCCCACCGGTTGAGAAGCTACAGGAAATCCATAGCTGCTGAAAGAGGAAGAGTGAGTTCCAACTGGGGACAAGGCCCAGGTAGGATGCCCCGGCCTAGAGGTCAGCCTTACACCCACATGCATGGGAGCAACACTAATGGGTGCAGTAGGTTTTACGTATATTATATTTATTTATAGTTATACATCTATGCCACCTATTCTATATAGTAATAGAAAAGAGGCCATGTGTTTGAGAGGGGTGGGGTGTGAACACGGGAGGAGTTGGAGGGAGGGTCGGGTGTGACCATCATCATACTTACGTGTGATATTCTAAAAATAAATTAAAAAAAAAAGAATATAAAGGAAAAGAAAACACTTTCCTTGGTCATATGCAAAAGCCAGTCCTTTCCCTTAGTCCTTCTAAGTCGCTGATATTCTGTAAAAGTGACTAATTTCGTTTTCACTTCCTTTCATTCACAGATTTCATTAGGGCCACAGTCCAGTGACCTGCAGGGTCACCGCCTGGCCAGGGCACACCCTCCCCAGAGTGGTGCCTTATCTCTGTGAGCAGGGAAGCAGGAAACAGAGCAGGGCTTTCCTGTCGCTCTCTCGCTCGCTAGCTCAGATCATTCCAGCCTGTCTTGGCTTTCCAGGGTGTGACAGTTACCCCTCTGCAGGGATGGGCTTGCCTAGCTGGAGCTGGGTAGCTCTGCAGTGAGCTTCATCACCAGAAGGCCTTCCTCGTGTGAAGAGGGTGCTCAGCAGCCACGGTTTTCACTATGGTGTTTACGGAACAACTGTCCCTTAAGCAGCCATTTTACCTTAAACTTACCAAGTAAATCTGAGCAACTAGCTTCTTGTTTTGCTTGAGAACCGACCGCTTATGACAAGAGGACTGGCTTAGCCCATGGGCTGGGATGGCTTGCGCTTGAAAAGCGACAAGATCAGCTTGGTTTCATGTGATTTGCCCAGAATGGCTGGCAGTGATTGTTAATTAATGATTCGCCAGTAACTAATTGTTTTGTTTCAATATTGAAGAACTTGAGATAAATCTCCTACTAATATATAAAATTTATATTACGTCTGCAAATGGTTATTAATTGAATCCCTTAAGTGTGTATTTGTACTGACTTTTGACTCCCATTAGGAATGCTAATGCTATTGAATGTGCTGACGAATTGTATCTTAACCGTCTTAAAGTTGAAGACAGTGGGACAGCTCAGTGGGTAAAGGCATCTGCCACAATGCCTGATGTGACAACCCAAGTTTGCCCCCTGGGACCCATGAGAGAGAAGGAAAGAACTGCCTCCCACAAGTTGTCTTCTGACCTCCACCCTCACTCATGGCATGTGCACACCCAAATAAAATGTAATAAACTATTTTAGATGACAAAGGCTGCATCCTGACAGACTCTCAGATGCCATCTTGCACAAAATTAGAAAAACAAAACATCAAATCCCTAAAACTCTGAAAGACACTAAAGGACATTTAGAAAGTTTCCCTTTAAGATTTGGATCTAATTTCTGTTTCTTCTAGTCAGCAGGACCTAGTTAAATTGCTTTCTTCCCCAGATCGATCTATCGATTGATCAAACCACTTGTCTGTCTGTCTGTCTGTCTGTCTGTTTCTATTTCCATCTCTCTAAGGTTTTTGTTTGTTAGTTTTTGTGTTTGTTTTGTTTTGGTTTGTTTTTTTTAAGACAGGGTCTCTCTACATAGCCCTGGCTGTTCTGAAACTCACTATGTAGCCCAGGCTGGCTTTGAACTCATAGAGATCTGCCTGCCTCTGCCTCCCAAGTGCTGGTATGTGTTACCACTTCCAGGCCTGGTTACAGTTCTCTTAACACTCAAAATGAGGCTGCTGCTCCCGTCCTCACAAACCTGTTATCATCTGTTGTGCATCGTACGGTTCCATGTAGCCGTCGTTCTCACCCACTCTCTCCGCATCCCTTTGACCTTTCGTCCGTTTGGCATCATACGGGTCAGCGTAGTCCTCTAAAATGATGACCTGACCAATAAGAAAGAACAGCTGCTAAGAATTTCCAGACTCAAAACGAGCAACTGCATTGAAATGGCTGCTGAAATCTCCTACAGGTACAGGAGTTAAAATCTCTCGTCAGTTCTCACAATTTTCGCACTTGATCACATGTCTCTGTCAGACAACCTTTTTTTTTCATGGTACTTGACTTGTGACAATTTGCCCAAAGTCTTGCTTGTGAGTTAGAGGCTGGCAGGTGGGCAGTGGGAAGTGGAGAGCATCTGGGCTTCAGTGTGTGAAGAGGATTCTTCCAGCACAGGCTGGCAGCTCCCAGTCTTCCCAGCTCCTGGTAGCTAAACAATCCAGTACCTCCCAGTCAAAGCGAACCCGAGACCTACTTCCTGGCCTCAGGGAGCTTTTACAAGCTTCAGAGAGACAGGCTTCACACCTTAGCACTGAACGGTCCTGCAGAAGTTCCGGGTTCTGTCATTCACAGGGAGAGTGATTCGGGGGCTACAGAAAAGACAGAATTCTCCGGATATTTGTGTCCAAGAGCATCTACCATTCCAGAAACAGGGTGACCTGGGAGGAGCACTGTGCGCATAGCGCTTCTGTTCTTTGGGAGCTGGGTGGGAACCCTTCTCAGGGAGGAAGCAAGAGGCCGAATGTTCTTTAGAAAGCTCACGAAGCACTACTGGAGCACAAGGAAAGAATTCCGACAGTTCAGGGAGAAGTGAAGACACAGGGACAGACTGGATGAACCTTGGAGAAATGACACCACGACAGAGGACCGCGATTACCACAAACTCCATCCAGGTCTCCTCGACAGTCACTGCACGTGCTACAGCTCAGATACAGCAGGAAGTCAGGCTGTGACACGCACACACAGTCCTTGGCTTTAAGGCACAGTGAGGTATACCACCCAGTTACATGTGAGCCGCTTCCACATCCATCTCCCCATGGCTCTGCTCAGTGCCCACCACAGGATAGACACACTAAGCATCTCTGTAATTGCCTGGACGAAGAAATGAACAGAGGTGCCCAGTATATGCCACCTCACAGGGGCCACAAGTTCCTGACTGTCTAAGGAGGCAGCTTGCTTAAATCCCTTCCCCGGGAAGGGTTTGCTCAGGCTGAAGCCTAAGATCTGGGAGCGAGCTCTTCTCTCTCCCATTTCTCACAGGAGAGAAACCCAGCTCTGCTCTACAAGCCGGGCAGTGGTGGCTCACGCCTTTAATCCCAGCACTTGGGAGGTGGAGGCAGGTGGATTTCTGAGTTCGAGGCTAGCCTGTTCTACAGAGTGAGTTCCAGGACAGCCAGGGCTACACAGAGAAACCCTGTCTTGAAAAACAAAACAAAACAAAACAAACAAAAAGGATGGAGAGAATAGGTTCACCTTTCCCACACTGGACAGGACCCAGAAGCCCTCTGGTGACGAATGTGCAGGAAACACCTTCTTCTCTCCTGATCTGTAATTTCCTTAAAGACATTTCCTTGCTATGGACTGTGCCCCCCCCCCCACCACATCCCTTAGTGTCCATGGCGAGTACTTATATGGCTACAGTACAATAAACAGAATGAATGTACAGTACAGCCACAGAATGAATGGAAGCCTTTGCCGCTTGCACAGCAGCTGAAACTGAGTGGCTGGAAGATGGGCAACCTGCGCTTCACAGTTCACGGGCTACCGATGTTTTGCATACTCAGGCGGCGTAAGCCTTACAGAAGTCTAGCTTGATAGACCCCTCGATGTCAAACATGAAAACAAGAACCACAGTACACCACACCCATTGGAAGGCCAGTTCCTTTCCCTTCCCTTCGACTGCTCTTTGAAACAACTAACAAAAACCAACCACAACAAACCTTGCTGTCAAGGTCTCCAGTGAGTTTTGAAGAGTCACTTGGGAGTCAGAATGAATACAGAGGAAGGCCTTAGAAAACATCTTCAACTTCACTTATGCCTAATGAATATTGGGGTTCATCAGGTTCCCATGCGTCCTTCCCCGCCCCCCCCCCCCAAGCCCTTCCAATTCCACAACTGAGAGGAGGATAGAGATGCTGTGTTCTTACCGTGTCTTGCTGTCTCATTATCTTGGCCTTGTCCAGCTCAGGGCCCAGGGAGGACGGGGAAGAGGACGCAGAGGAAGAGGAGCTGCTGGAGCTGCTGGTGCTGCCACCGCCCGGGTAGGCGCTCTTCCCATTCTTCTCCTGCGTGTCCACCTTGATGAGCCTACTGATGTAGGTGCTGCAGCCCGCGCTCTTGGTCACCGCGCCACGGTGGGGCTCCTCCTCGGTGGCGGTGGCGGTGACCCGGGAGTTCTTACGGCCTTTGCCAGCAGCGGCCTGGATCAGACCCTGCAGGCTGTCCCGGGACAGCCGACTGTCCTTTGGGGGTCCGCTGCTCGCCTTGCTGGCCCCCAGCTCGGCCGCTGAGTTCTTCCGGCCCTTGCCCGGGGTGGGCGCCGCGCCGCCAGTCTCCGAGTTCTTGCGCGGCTTGCCGCCGGCGCCCCCGGGCCGGGCGCGCTCCGACGCGGTCTTCAGAGTAAGCGGGAACTCCTTGAACCATTTCGCCGCCATCAGGGGGCCCGGGAGCGTCGAGGCCGCGGAGCAGAAGAGTGAGGAGGCCCAGCTGAGACACCGTGGGGCGCCAGGGGCCGGGGGCCGCCGCATTCCCCGGGGCTGGACGCTGGAGGCCGCCGCGAGGCTCCGGGCCGCTAGACGCGCGCGCCTGGCAGGGTGGCACCCGCTCGGCCCGAAGCTAGACGGGCGCAGTGATCGGACCGCCGTGTTCTCTGCGCTCCACCGCTTGGGGCTGCCGGGCGCCGGGGCTTCCCCTGCCTTTCCTCCCGAGGTGGGCGAGGCCGAGCCCACGGAAGCCCCCGGCAGCCCTGCCCACCCTAACTGGGACGATGGCGGCCGCAGTGCCCCGGCGCCCGCCCCGCGGTGGACGCACAGGACGGAGGACGGACGCGCCCCTCCCTCGCCGGCGCCGGGGCCCCCGCGTGCGCACCGAGTCCAACACTGCCCCCATCTCTGCAGACGGGACGTGTGCGGGGATCGTGGCCAGGAGTCGCGCTCGAGAACAAGGATCGGGAGCGCCCGCGCGGCTTCCCTCGCTCTCCGGTTCCGCACGTTCGTCGGGGGCGCGTGGAACCCCAAGCTGGACGCGGCGGGCGAAGGCTCGAAGTTCGACCGGGCGGCTCTGAGGGCCGCGCAGGTATCGCTCTGGCTGCAGGACCAGAGAGGGGTCCCACCAACCCCAGGCACTGTTGGGAGAAGAGCTTGGAGGTCCCCGACCCGCGCCCTCCTGCGAAGACGCCTCAGCTACTTGATTCTCACACTACTTGATTCTCTCCTTGTCGCTCTTTCTTCAAAGCAATTTCAAAGGTTTTTGTTATTGTTGTTAAAAAGATTAAATATGAAAAACGATTACATATGAACATGAAATGAAATCTTCTCCTTTCAGACACAAAACCCGGCAGTTGTTTACAGGTCTTCACTGGTAGACCTGCGGACTTTTGAGACAGAAAATGTATCTTTTCTCTCTCTGGATAAAGGCCAAAAGCCCTAAGCCGGCTTGACCTGGTTCTCTTATGGTGCTGCTGTCCACCCCCACCTTCTCCTTCCCCTCTCTGTCTCCTCTCCTACCCACTTCTCTCCTCCCTTCTACTCCTCCAATAGCAGCCTATGGAATCCTAACTTGCCTCGGTGTATTAGAAGACGACCTCAGACTATTGCGTGATGGCAAAGGGTGTCACCACTGTGAATTTCATGTGGTGCTGTGGATGACAGCCCGGGCTTGGAGCATGTTAGACAAGCACTCTACCAACCGAATTACATCTTCAGCCCCATGCAGCTTTTGGTAGACTTCAATTACTGATCTCCATTCCTCCTATCCATCCTTCTTTTAGCTACCAAGAGTTTACAGTTTTCCTGCTCTGCCATTTTTCTCTCAAACTCTAATAAAATTGTCTTCTAACCTCAAAGTAAAAGATAAAACAATACCATTATACAACAACAGCCCTAAATGTGGTCCAGAGTCTCATGCAGCAGGTTTGAAAACCCAAGCTACAAGCTGCGGGGGTCGGATAGCACCAGCCACCATCAGCTTGTGGATGGTACTTGGTGGAAGAAATGTAAGCTCACCTTGACCGTTCAGATGCTGGAAATGCATCTTAGCTTAAATTGAGGTATAATTTAGATGCCATGAAATTCAGCTGTTTAATATGGAATTTTTAATACATTGAAGTCTCACTAGTAGTCTGATTTTAAGGCATCCACCCAAGAGGTGAGGAGATAGCTCAGTTGATAACATACTTGGCAGGTAAGCATGAGAGCCTGACTATGAACCTCTGCACCCGCAAAGAAGAGCGGTGGGAGTCATACCCTTTCTTTCAATCCCAGTGCTGGTGAAGCAGAAAAACAAAGTGCACATTGATGAGGAAGGACATTCAAGGCTGACTTCTGGCCTGCATACACTTGCAAACATGTCTACCACCACACTTGAATACTCATACACATACCCTAAAAAAAAAAAATCACCTTTCCAGAAAGAAACTTGTATTTATCAGCAGCCCCTTCTCATGCCCTCTCCATGGGCGGTGTATTATACCTGTGTTTCTCTAGTGGCTGTCTCACATCAGAGAGGCCAGGAACCTGGTAGCTGCTCAGCCTACCAGGCTGAATATCTCATCACCCCAGCCTGGCCCAGGAGGCCTGGTGGATTCCTAGAGGGCTTATGGTTTGAATCTGTGCTGGAAGCTGGGAGAAGCTGGTTTTAACACTAGCAAAGGCTGGATGGACTTGTGAACAGAGTGAAGGCATGCAGGCAAAAGGCCAGCAGCTTCCAGTAGGTGCACCCACATTTAGCACCATCAAGAGAGTTCCTCGTGGGAGTGCTGAACTGCTTGCCTTTTAGTTGGTTCCAGACCCAATCAAGTTGACAACAGAGTCTGGCCTCACCATCTGTTTGGTTTTTACATGTTTGACCGTTCTAAAAGTTTCATATCATTGGGACCACACAGAGGACCTTTTCTGTCTGCCAGTCCTCAGAGTGCCCTCTTTGAAATCCATGTCCATTGAACATGTGTGTGCTTCACTCATTTTATATTGTCCAGTGATATTCCATTGTACGGTGCCCACGTGCCAGCCGATAACACGTGGCTCATTCCCACTTTTTAGCTGATAGAAAGATGCTATAAAAGCCAAATGGTGGTGGCACACACTTTTAATCCCAGCACTGGGAAGGAAGAAGCCAGTGGATCTCTGAGAGGCCAGCCTGGACTACAGAGCAAATTCCAAAACAGCCGGAGCTACACAGAGAAAGCCTGTTTTGGAAAAAACAAAACAAAACAAACTTTGAATCTTCACAAATGAGCCCTTACATGGATATATGTAATTTCTCAAGACTTGAATGGCCGAGTCACATGGTAATTCACTATTTTAACTTTTTGAGAACGGTCAACCTTTTCAGACTCTACATCTTACTACATGAGTAGCATGCCAGGGCTCTCCACACCCTGGACACTCACTGGAGGCTGGCTCTATTCTGCACGTCTCTAATAGCTAGAACTGTGGAGCATTAGCTAGCTGTAGAGCACTTGTCTGAAACCAAGAACTTGGAAAACAGAGGCAGGAGGGCATGGAGTTCAAGGCCAGCCACCTAAGAATCTGTCTTAGTTATGGTCCTATTGTTGCGAAGGGAAACAATGACCAAGACAATTTATAAAATAAAGCATTTAGTTGGGAGTTTGCTTACAGTTTCAGAGGGTTATTCCATTATTATCATGGTGGGGAGTGTGGCAGGCAGGCAGGCAGGCATGATGCTGGAATAGTAGCAGGGAGACTAGGCTGGGCATGGGCTTTTGCAGCCCTCAAAGCCCACTCCCCAGTGACATACCTCGCTCAACAAGGCCACACCTCCTAATCCTTCCCAAACAGTTCTACAAGCTGGTGGCCAAGCATTCAAATACACGAACCTGTGGGGGGTCATTCTCATTCAGAAATTAGAAAGAAAGAGAGAGAGAGAGAGAGAGAGAGAGAGAGAGAGAGAGAGAGAGAGAGAGGAAGGAAGAAGGAAGGAAGAGAGAGAGAAAGAAAGAGAGAAGAAAGGGAGAAAGAAAGAAAAAGAGAGAGAGAAAGAAAGAAAGAGAGAGAGAGAGAGAGAAGAAAGGGAGAAAAAGAAAAGAAAAGAAAGGAAAAAGAAAGAAGCAAAGAAAGAAACAGAGAAAGCAAGGAAGGAAGGAAGACCCTCTGCTACTCATATATTTTTGGGAAAAGATTAATCAGGTTGCTTGCTGCCTCTTGGTTTGCCTTATTACTGACTTGGAAAGTTCTTCACATATTCTTACATTTAGAAAACAAGCAAGGACCAGAGAGATGGCTCAGTGGGTAAAGAAAGGTACTTGCTACCACATCCGACAACCTCAGTGCCATCCCTGAGACCCACCTACACAGGAGAAGAGAGAACTGATTCCTGCAAGTTCTTGACCACACACACACACACACACACACACACACACACACACACACACACACAATCAATCAACCAACCAATCAATCAATAAATCAATCAATTAGTTAAAGAATTAATAAACAGCAAAAAAGAGAAACAAATGAAACATAAGAAATGTCTTCTGACCCAGTATTAGAAGTGGAGGGAGCTCAGGATTTGAAGTCAGTAGGTGAGATTATAGACTGCCAGGAAAAAAAAGAAACAGACAGCAAGGCTATTATAGGTTTCTGAGAAGAAATCCTAGGGAAATAGTTCTCAAGATGTGGGTTGCGACCCCTGGAAGGGCCCTCTTACGCGTATCATACTTCATAACTTCAGCGTATCATACTTCATAACTGAAGTAGCAATTAGCTATAGGTAATGAATTGTTATGCAAATGCCTGTGTTTTCCAATGGTCTTAGGTGACCCAAAGGGGTCTCAACCTACAGTTTGAGGACCAAGGCCCTAGAGGATCATGGAGAAATGACCAGGTTCTGGTCTCTGAACTTTTGTGCCTCCTTTTTTTGGGTTTTGTTAGGGATTATATAAGTTGTGAAAGAACCGCACATCCTGATACCAGGCAGGCCAGTGAGGCATCTTTGAAGGTTTTGGCTGGTCTGTGCTTATGAGGTCTTGGTGCCTGTCCTAGTCCAAAAGACTATATATATTTCCATGGTTCAATGGGAAGTTTGGGTGAACAGTCTGTGTCCAGTTTTTCCCATAAACTTCTTCACTCATTCCTAAGTATTTTATTAGCTACTTTTAGCTTTATTCAGAGTATTTGCAGCTAAAGCAGTTGTTTCCTCCTACAGCTGGGGACATTTTAGAGGAAAATGTTTCTCTTTTAATATGTAACATTGTAGCTGGGCCTATGGTGCAAGCAAGTAACCCCAGAACGTGGAAGTTAAAGGCTGGACTATCAAGTCTTTAAGGCCATCTTTGACTACCTACTGAGCGCAAGGCCATCCTGGGCTTCAGGAGACCTAGTCACAGAAAAAAAAGAAAGAAAGAAAGAAAAGAAACAAAGCAATTGTTGAGGTTTGGCCTCTTGCTATTTACTGTAATGCTGAATTCTGCACCAGAAGGTCTAGGCCTATAAATGAATGAATTCTTATACTTACCAGCCTTTGTTGTGCAAACCTTGCCCCTTGTTTTAAAATGGTTGAGGTTGATTGGTTGCTATGTATTGTAATGGTAACTGACCCTGGTTGCCTTAGAGACGGGGAGATCCTCACTTAGACCAAATGATGCTATGTAACCTTGCCCCCAATGTCATCCCTGAGTGCTCCATAAAGATGGCTACAGCCTACAGCTGGGCAGAAGAGAGATAAATGGAGATTCCGCTCCCAGGCTGGGGGTCTGAGGCAGGAGACGAGGAGAGAGAGAGAGAGAGAGAGAGAGAGGAGAGGTGGGAGAGAAGAGAAGACACCATAGGGTAGGTGAATCATGAAAACATGGCCATGAGGGCTGACCAATTGGAGGAAGAGCAGCCGAGGCAGAACATGGCAAGTTATAACTCAGAGTTATTGATAGGGAAGTAGATACTAATTGCTTATTGGGTAGATCTCTGCCCAGTTCTAGTGCTTTAAAGGCTTATCATAAATCTAAAGGTTTTGTGACTTTTATCTGGGAACTAATGATCCAAGGCAGGCTAGAAACCTCCCATTGAGGTTAATTACTACTAGAGCAAACTGTAGCAATAATCCTGCTACTACCAGTGAGGTATTAATTCCAGCTTGGTAGATATCTATGAGTTTGAGGTCAGCCTGGTCTACATGTGAGTTCTAGGTTAGCTAGAGGTACATAGTAAATCTTTGTCTTTAAAATTAATAAATAAGTAAATAAAATAAAAGTAAGTACATTAATAATACTGCCTTAATAGGCATTTCTCCTAAAGTATTGGAAAAAAATGCCCCTTTTGAATCGGTCTAACAGCCTTCTCCTCTCTAGAACGGAATGAGGCCTGTGCAGCCACAGCCCTGAGTTGTTCAGCTGGTGACCATAGACTTCGGTTTGCCCACCCATGTGACCTAGCTAGGTTGAGGAAAAAGGACAGAGACGAAGCCTCACAGACTACAAATACCCGAATAGCAGCCATTCATGCATAGTAACTGCTCAATCTCACGTCACTCTCCTTATCAGCAACACGGGTTGTCTTGTCTTTTTAAATGGCATTTATGGTACTGGAGAGATAGTTCAGTGGTTAAGCGCACTTGCTGCTCTTGCAGAGGGTCTGAGCTAGGTTCCCAGCACCCATGTAACAGCTTACAACTGTCCAGAACTCCCTCTAGTCCTAGGGAATCCAATACCCTCTTCTGGACTCCAAAAGCATCAACCATGAACATAGTGTGCATACACATATGCAGTTTAAAAAACCATACACACAAAAATAAATACATCTTTAAAAGTGTGTGTGTGTGTGTGTGTGTGTGTGTGTGCATGTGTGCATACACGAAAATATACACAAATGTCCCTGTGCATGTGTTGGGGTCAGAGGACAACTTAGGGACTATTCTCTTTCCCCCAAGTGAGTCCTGAGTATTCATCTCAGGTGTGTCAGGCTTGGTGGCAGGTGTCTTTATCCACTGAACAATACAACGAGACCTATGGCAAAGCTTTTTAACCAGGGTTATGATTTGCCAGAGAAGTGGCCCAGCTGAAAAGCCATGTAAGACTGATGCCCTGCGTTTGGTCCCTAGAACCATCATAAAAAGCTGATGCGGTAGCCTGAGGCACACAGAACAGAAGCACAAAATGGTGCTGCCCCAGCAAGGTGGACAGCAGAATTCAGTCCTGGCCACTGTCCTCTGACTTCCATAGACACCCTGTGTTCTAACTCACATGGAGGCTATAAAAGAAACTTGGAAACAACCAAAAGTTTCTAAACAGACAAATCACAAACTAATTAAAATCAGACTCCAAGGCTGCGTTGCTTCCCATATAACTTCGCTGAACCTTGATTCTGAAGATAGTGTGCACACTTGGCACTGGGAATGCCATTTTGCCAGATAATGCAATGCCAGGGAACACAGCCTGAAAAGCACCGCAGCTCAGACTCAACATGACCCTGTGCCCTGAGCTGTGACATTTTACTGCACAGAGTCTTCTACTCAGAGAGACACAATGGTTCAGTTATGGAAAACAAAATGTAACATTTCCTCACTGCCATTCCTGGGCATGCTAACTAAACATCAGATGACTGTATCTTTGGGTCACATCGGGTTAGAGTGTTTCATTTTTATACCATTGTGGGATGAATCTTAGTGGTGGAGCACTTGACCAGTACGTACGAGGTTCTAGGTTTAAACTTCTGTAGCAGAGAAACAAAATCATGTTTGGTTGTTAATCTGAGTTTCGTTTTTTAAAGTATGACATGTTTCCAGTTTTTCCTAACATCTCTAAATTACTCCTGACATGTGGGTATGTGTTTATGTGAAATGTCCTTCTCAGCATTGATGACTATAAAATCAAAATATCGATCAACTCTGAAAAAGCATTGATGATGCTGTATTCATTTGGTACCAAATATTCATTGCAGCTTTACTTCTTTATGCAAAACCAAGCACTTCTATCTCATTACTATGCAAATTTGCTTTAATCAGTTTGGTTTTTTTTTTTAATTTGTTCATTTATTTTGTGTATGGGTGTGGGTGTATCTAGCTTTCAAAACAAAACCCCAATCGTTCAATTTTTCCAAATGAAGTTTCAGGAGCCAGGCACTGGGGTAAAGCCTGCTAGCTCAGAAAGGCAGAGAAAGCACCCAGCTGACCTTCCTCCTCAACTGACATCCCAGAAGGAAAGAGCTCGTTCCCCTCCACACTGTCTTAAAAACCCTTTCAACTGAATATCCCCTCCCTTCTACTTCCTGTATGTCTCTCTATCTATCCTTCTGACTTCCTCTCACTCTCTATGGTTTTTTCCTATGTTCACTTCCTGCCAACTGGTTGCTTGTCCTGCCTCTTGACCTATTTTTGACTTTATTTAATCTTGTTTACAATAAACAGAAAGTTCTTGGATTAAAGATGTGTGCTAGAGCTGAGCCACACCACAATTTGAGACAGGTTTTTCCAGTATACGATCCCAGGGTTCACAGTGATCAAATATCCTGTGACAGGTGCACATGTACCATGGCGTGTGCATAAAGGACAGGGGACAACTGTGGGACTGAGTTTTTCTCCACAGTGCGAGATCTGGGCATGGAACTCAGGTTGCAAAATTTGGCAGTAAGTGCTCGTGCCTGCTGAGCCATTCGACGGCCTGGCTTTCATCTTTAATAAATAAATGGTAAAGCTGAGCTGGGTCTGTGGCTCAGTGGATGAAAGTGCCTGCCATACAAATCCAACAATGTGAGTTTGGTCTCCAGAACCCACAGCAGAAGTCAAGAACTGGCTCCCAAAACCCGCCTTCTGCCTTCAGACTTCCATGTGTATGTAGTAGCAAGAATGCATCCATACTCAGTATGTGCCATAGACACACATTACTAAAATGAATATGTTTTAGAAAATATAAATAGTAAAACTATGTGTGTACTGAAGAATTGCTTTTAAATACATTTCTTTATGATTTGCTATCAATAAATCTGTTCTTCCTTCCTTCCTTCCTTCCTTCCTTCCTTCCTTCCTTCCTTTCTTTCTTTTAGACAAGAGTCTCTCTTTGTAGCCCTGGCTGTCCTGGAACTCACTCTTTAGACCAAGCTGACCTCAAACTCACAAGATCCTCTTGTTTCTGCCTCCCAGGAGCTGGGATTAAAGGTATATACCACCTCCTCCTAGATAAATCTTTGATTTATATACCTATTTTACATATGTATTTGTGCTGCTTAGTTTTATGTTAACTTGACACAAGTTAGGAATCATTTGTGAAGAGGAAACCTCAATTTTAAAAAAATGCCCTCACCAAATCGGTCTGTGTGCAAGCCTGAGGCAGTTTCTTGATCGGTAATTGATATGGGAGGGTCCAGCCCACTGTGGGTGATGCCATCCTTGGGCTGGTGGTCCTGGGAACTATAAGGAAGCAGGCTGGACAGGCCATGAGAAGCACGTAAGCAGCCCCCATCCTTGGCCCCTGTGTCAGCTCCTGCTCCAGGTTTCTGCGCTTCCCGAGTCCCTCCCTTGTCTCCCCTCCGTGATGGAACATTCCCCGAAAGTACAAGTGAAATAAAACCTTTCCTTTCCAAGTTGTTTATGGCTATGATGTTTCATCACAGTACTAGAAGCCTAACAAAGGCACCCGTGTACCTGGAACCATGTAAAGTTTTCTTAGGTAAAAAGGGTTTTTCAAATGGAAAGTCTCAGAAACCCTCTCTATGATGCAAATGCTTCAACCCCATCTTATAGAACAAAGTATGCTGATGCTGACAGTCCCTCCTCAGAACCTCGGGTCTAGCTTGCCAGGCCCCGTTCTCACAAACCAACCTCTGAACAGAAGCATGGGAGGCTCATGGTTTGGGGCGGGGAGGCTGAAGAGATGACCCGGCGGTTAAGAGCACTGGCTGCTGTTGCAGGCTCAATTCTCAGAACCCACATGGCAGCTCACAGCTCTCTCCAACTCCAGTTCCATGAGATTTAATTCTCTCTTCTGACCTCTGCAGGCATTGCATGCCTATAGTACCCAGAAACACCTGGGAGGCAATACACCCATACACAGGAGATAAAAATAGATACATCTTTTTTCCCCCACTAAAGTTGTTCACAGAAGCTGTGTTACTCTGTTGCTCTTAACATCACAGCAAACTTAGTGTCTTAAGCAATACATATTATCTTCTAGCTCTGCAGGTTACACTTCTGGTGTACACCCTACTGGGCTAAAGCCAGGCCGTCTACAGGGCTGATATAAGGGGCCAGAACTGGGGACTCCCAGTCCTTGTCTTTTCAAGTTTCTGCAGGCTCCCTGGCTCCTTGGCTGGTGGACCCTCCTCTCTCACCAGCAGCTATGGTTGTTTCTCATTTCAGATGACTTTAACCTTACTACTAGACTTCCTTTTTTTTTTTCCTGTTTCAAAAAGTTTTAATTTTACTTGGTCCATGACTTGTAGGGGGCTGCAGGGTCGTTACGAAGCTGTCTAGTGGCTTCAGAGGTTCATTCAGGTGGAGGTCTTGAGGTGGGCTGGTGCCGAGCAGAGGAGGGAGCCCTTGGAAGGTGAGGGGGTCTCCGAGTCAAGCTTGAGAATGAGCTGCTCAGAGTGATATTCACCCGGAGGTGGCTGGGGCATGCCAGTCTGTGTTGGCTGTGACCCAACCAGCCTAACAGAGATTGGTCACGTGGTTGCCCATCTTTTTGATGAGCTTCATCTCTTCATCTAGGAAGTGGTTCTTCCAAGAAGTCACAGAGATGAGGGTTTGTGCGGGCAGAACCCAGGGATTGAAGACCCAAGGCAGCCTGGTACAGGTTCTTCTCCAGGGCCAAGGCAGTACCCATGGCTTCCTGGGGTTTACCCCATTCATCTAGAGATGGCTTCTGCGCATCCTGGAAGAGTGCGCTCCTCCCTCCGCCCCCGCCCCCGCCCCCGAGTTCGTTCTGTATCTTGAGGAGACACTTGATAACAGTGCTTCTCCTTGGTCAATTCGTAGAAAAAGTGGCCTACACCCAATCTATAGTAGCCCAGAGAGAGGTACAAGTATACCTGGCGGTTCACAGAAGCTTCCACTTCGATGGAATAATTCTGATGAATCTGAGAGGTAATGGCTGATGTGGAGTATGGAGCTAACCAGGAAGAGGTGCTGGCTGGCTCTTGGAGCCGAAGGCTCTGAGGAGATGGTCCCAGAGGGCTGCGGTTGGAGAGACTGTAAGGTGGCTGGAAGCTAACAAAGAGGAAGTCCCTGGATCTGTTCCGTCCAAACACTGTTGAAGTAAGACACGGGTCCACGGAACTCCAGGGTGCTGCTCCCATCTTTTTTTTTTTTTTAAACCTCTTTTCTGCCTCCCTCTTCCATTTTCAAGGACCACGTGATTACACGGGGCCCACGCAGAGAATTTATTTTAATGTAAATTGCTTAGTGGTGCCTTCCAAGGTTTCCTATATTTCTGGGTCCTATGGATCAGGAGGCCTCGGAGGGCCAGGGGACGTTCCCTTACCTAACTGCCTACTGAGTGGAAATTCCCCTGGCCTCTCTCCAACCTGGCTGCCTTGCTTTGTAGAAGCTTGCTGGAAAACAGCTATAGCATGTAAGTCCCTTATCTTTGCCAGCCCCATCTCCACCCTTCTCACAAAGCCAAGCATCCCCTTTGGAAGGCTGGAGAGATGACTCCCCACTTGAGAGCACTTGCTGCTCTTACAG
This sequence comes from Mus musculus, assembly GCF_000001635.26. Lineage (NCBI taxonomy): Eukaryota > Metazoa > Chordata > Mammalia > Rodentia > Muridae > Mus > Mus musculus. Next base: position 89,820,402 of record NC_000069.6, on the reverse strand, counting down.
AGGACCAGAGTTTGGTTTCTAGCACCCACACTGTATGGCTCAAATGCCCTTTTCTGGCCTCTGTGGGGACCTGCCCACACCTGGCACATACTCACAAAGACACAATACATATAAATACATTTTAAAAAAGAATTACCTTGGAAGTGTAATGTCAGCACTATGGAGCAGAAAGGAGCAAGAGGATTGTCTCGTGTTTGAAGCACGACGCTGCCTCACACAGTGTCCCCTCCCTCCCCAATCATCCTCAGCATTTCTTACCCGTTGATAACAGCCTCAGTGTGCTTTGTGTGGTTGCATGACCCAGAGAGACTTGCTTCCTGCCTCTGAGTGGAGGAGGTACTCAGTCAGGAGGGGAGCGGAGGTCTGCAGAGACTCTTGCTCTTCCTTTTTGTTGGGCATCTGGGTTTGGCAGTGCAGTGCTGATGCCGTGTTTGAACAGCATTGACATTGTGGCTTCTGATAAACTGTCTGGGAGAATGAAGTGTCGGAGAGGCAGCTGCTCCCAGGTGAGTGTGCCTGGGGAGTGGGTAAGTGAGGGACCCTGAGTGCAGTCTCATTGACGAATGCCACTGTGCCTAGCTTCTGGTGAAGAACGGCCTTGTCGTCTGTGTGGATTCTGTCCATCCTGCACTCACTGGCTGTTGCTTCCTTTCTTTTCTTTCTTTTTTAAAAAAGATTTATTTATTTAATATGAGTGCACTGTAGCTGTCTTCAGACACACCAGAAGAGGGCATCAGATCCCATTACAGATAGTTTTGAGCCACCATGTGGTTGCTGGGAATCAGACTCAGGAGCTCTGGAAGAGCAGTCAGTGCTCCTAACCTCTGAACCATCTCTCCAGCCCCATTGCTTCCTTTCTCACGTCTCCCTTGTCACCTCCACTGTGTCCTGGCCAACCTGATGGTGGTTTCATTTTGGCCCGTCATACTCTCTGACATTTCCAAAATGGTCTATCTGGAATGGTGACAGGAATGCCACCAATCTGGTTAAGCCCTTTGACTGCATCTTGTAGTCGGTGGATGGAGTGTGGCCACAGAGACACAGCTTTCCTGAGCAACTCGCTGACTGCTCCAGCACCTACCTCACCTGACTGGCCAGTGGCACATGTGCAGGGCAGCTGGCTCCGATTGCCTGTAGTGTCCACAGGGAGCCTTGGTGGCTCCTCTCCTTGACTTTGCAGATTCTCTCTGGCCTGCCTTGGATACTCACCCTGTCCCCCTCATCATTCTAGGCAGCTCCCTGAAGCATGTCTTCATTTGTTCTAAAGCACTTTCTAGAACCTTACTAAAAGCTTGGATCTCTCCTTTACTCTCTTCTCAAGAGTGATGAGAGCTGAGCTCCTGCCTAGAGGATAGGGATGTGAGGCTAGCACTCAGTATCCAGTACTGAGCATCCAGCACTCAGCACTCAGCACCCAGCACCCAGCACATATGGGGAGCACTTCCAGAGTTAACTTTGACTGACTTCTTGCTTGTGATTAAGCATAAATGAGTCCACCGACATCTGTCTTTGTTTTTAATTAAGATGTGTATTATAACTCTGCTTACAGCATATGTCCTTGAGACTGTCCTAGCCTGAAGGAAACGGCCTTAGTCAAACATAGATACTGTGTACCATATACTTGCCAAGTAAGGATTTGTGGTCATTGTTTATATTCCTGGAATTGGTCATGCTTTGTGTTGCTTGCCTTTAAAAGACACGGAGAAAATACACTTGCTTGCTGGCATGGTGTTAATCTGCAGCCCTCCCATCCCTGTCTCTTACATCTTCTTTCTGCCTTTCCTATAATCATCTTCACTCCCCAGTCATGGTTCCCACGCTGACTGATTGGTTAGCTCTGGCAAGTACCCAGCACTCAGCACCCAGCATGCAGCACATAGCACTCAGCACCCAGCACTCAGCAGTGTTTGCTGAGGCCAGTGTCACCAAGTATTTCCCAGAAGAAGGATAGGGAGAGTTAGATGTGCAAGTGTTGTTTTCCTTTACATCTTTCACGCTTTTACTTGTGTGTCAGTGGAAGACCACACAGGGTGGCCTTGCTCTTTAACACACATAACTCACCGCTTTAATTGCCAATTACACCTGCCCCCCGCCCCCCAGGTCCTCCCTCTCAACACCATGAACTTTTAGGAGCTGAAGCAAGCCTGTGCTGCATGTCAGACATTGTTAAAAACTTCCTGGTCTATGTGCCCTCTCACCAGCCAGTCACACTCAGCCTTCATCCCCAGCTCCTCATTCTTCCACGGGATGGTCTGGCGTGGCTATCAGTCCTAGTGCAGGAAGTAGACCAAATGCTTCACGGGCGTGGCTTTGTTGTTAGTTGTAACTCAGGTGGGAAGTGGGGGATGTCCCAGATTCCTGGATGAGGCAGCCAAAGCCCCGAGAACTGAAATCTCTGCACTAAGGACAAAGACCACGAAGGTAGTCAACTAAAAGTTGACCCTAGGTCCAGTTGTCCCTAATCTTATGTTCTTTGCCTTGTACCAAACATGATTGATTAGACATGGAGATGACATATCATAATATGCCATATACCATAACACAGGGTTCTCCAGTGTTTTATTAGACAAAGAAAACAGGGGGGCTGGAGAGTTGGTCCAGTGGTTAAGAGCATTGGCTCATGGTACTAGACTTTTATGGCAAACACTTCACCCACTGAGCCCACCCTAATATGGGACTTTCAGATCAGAGCTGAAGGATGCTTTATGACGTGCAACAGTAACATAGCTACTACTCCTGGGTCTCTTTCTTTCTATTTTTAGAACACTTTTAATATACCAACATTTTTGTTTGGTTGGTTGGTTTGCTTTCCAGACAGAGTTTCTCTACATATAGCCCTGGCTGGCCTGGAACTCACTCTGTAGACCAGGCTGGCCTCTAATTCCCAGAAATCCACCTGCCTCTGCCTCTCAAATGCTGGGATAAAAGGCGTGCGCCACCATGCCTGACTCTATCTACTAACTTTTTTTTTTAAGTCATGGTATAATTTGTCTTCCATAAAATTCACCTTTAAAAATGTACAGTTTGGAGAGTAGGGAGATGGCTCAGTGATTAAGCACATGAGCAGCTTTTGTGGAGGACTCTAAAATCAGTTCTCAGATCCCAACTCCAGCTCCAGGGGAGCCGATGCCCTCTTCTGGCGTCTGAGGGTTCTGCACTCACATGCACTGTCTTAGTTACTTTTCTATTGCTGGATAAGACAACATGACCACAATAACTTATAAGACGGAAGGGTTTATGTGGGACTTACAGTTCCATAAAGATAGATGCTCATTGCCACCATGGTGGAGAGCATGGCATGCAGCTGGCAGGCATGGTGAGGAAACGAAGCAGCAGCTGACAGCTCCCATCAGGATCTACAAGCAGCAGGCAGAAAGAGCACTGCGACTGCCTGGAGGCTTTTGAAACCTCAAAGCCCATCTCCAGAGACATATACCTCCTCCACCAAGTCCACACCTCCTAATGGCCCCAACTGGGGTCCCGTGTTTAAATGCCTGAGACTTATGGAGGGCATTGCATTCAAACCACCACATACATGAGCTCACACACAGATATGCACACACATAATTAGAAAGATGGCAAAATATTTTTAAATGTGCAATTCAGTGTTTTTAAAAATGTAAAAGAAGTAATATATTCATAAGCTTCATAAAACACTTTATTAATAAAAAATAAGTCATGAACCATCAACAGTCTCTCCTCTTCTCCTCCTCCTCCTCCTCCTCCTTCTTCCTCCTCTTCCTTTCCCTCTCCCTCTTCTCCTTTTCCTTCTCTTCCTCCTTCTTCCTCCCGGCCCCTAGCAAAGCCACTAGTCTATTCTCTGTGCACACAGGGATAGACTTTTATGTGTGTTTATGAGTTTTGCTTATTCTGTAGTCTTCACAGAAAGAGGCTCAGACAATGTGCAGAACTGTTTTCTTTCCCTTTTGTGGCGAGCTAAGGGTCGTGTGTGGAGTTGTGTATCCCACGCTTCATTCCTTCTTATGGCTGAAGAGTACTTCATTGTAAGGACGAGTTAGCCTGTATGTCTTTGTTAGCCTGTCAGGCAGACTTGCAAGCCATTTCTATGTCTTGTTTATTATGAATAATGTGCATCTGAACATTGGTGTATAACCTTAAACACTTAAAAAGACTTTATGTGTGTATCTTGCCTGCATGTGCTTATTTGCAGCACATGCATGCCTGGTGCCCTCAGGCCAGACGAGGGAACGAGATCTCCTGAAACCAGAGCTATATGTTGTTTTGAGCCACCATGTGGGCACTGGGAATTGAATACGGGTCCTCTGCAAGAACAGCCGGTGCTCTTAATCTCTGAACCATTTCTCTAGCTCCACCATATAGCTTTTTGCTGTGTAAGCACATCTTCTCTTGGGTATATAACTAAGGACAGACTTTCTGGATCACATGGAGAGCCCATGCTTAACTTTGTGACAACTCACTTTTCCTAAATAGCTGAACAATTTACATGCCCAGCCACGACTGGTGAGACTTCTTCTTCACCCAACCCTGCTCCTGACAACATTATTATAAACCATGTTTCCTTCTTGCCTCAGGTAAAAAAGTTACTCTTCAGTGTATCTGGGTAGGAATCCCTCCAAGGGACAATGGTTTCGGGATATTTGATCACACTGTGAACCCCGAGATTGTGTTTACCTGAAAAACCTGTTTCTACTTGTGGTGAGGCTCAGCCTTAGCACACACCTTTAATACCTCTGGCTGGAATACAGACACACTCTTAGCACATGCCTTTAGTCCCAAACAATGAAGGTAAAGTTAGTTTGTAGAAGGAAGCACCCATGTTTGAAAGTGATATCTAATTGAGTGGCAGAAAAAGTGACAAATCAGAGAAAGACCTGACGGAATAGGATATGCCCAACTCTCATGAGAAGAGAGAGGAAAGGAAAGCTACCTAAGGGGTGATGCAGAGAGAAGAAGGCAGTTTTACTGGCAGAGTTTTACAGAAATAGGTTGCAGAACGAGCTAGACACAGCTTAAAGATGGAACAAGCCAGAGATTGAGAAGCAGCCAGGCAGAGCTTAGAAAGAGCTGGAAAGGGTGAGCTTATTCAGCAGCAAGTCCTGGAGGCTGAAAACATTCTAGGCCTAGATTAGATTGCATGGCGGCTAGAAGCTTCCAGGACTAGGCCCAGGTTAGCAGATGGAGGCAGTAAGCCCCAAGAGGACAATTACAGCAGGTGAATATAGGTTCCTTTTACAGACAATAGTGTTAGGCTCTGTTGGGAAGGGGAATGGCTGATTTAATTTCTCTTCCTTAACCTCTTCTCTGTATTTATCTCCCTCCCCTTCCATGATCAGAATCTTCCCACTTTCCCCTGCTCTCAGCATCGTGGCCACAGGCTGAGCTTGTCCTCAGAGCTAACATGACCTCTGTTGCCGCCTTCCTTCCAGCCTGTCCTGTAATACACTGCTGCAGGTTTTCCAGAGTGAGATTTTGTGTGAGGACGAAGCAGTGACCTGTAAGCAATCATGCTTTATATTCTCCCCATTCATTTCTTTAAGTCAGGAGTACAGTTCCCTGGATGCTATCCAATTTCTAATGTAGAAAAGTAACTTGCCACATTCAAACTTTTACTCCAAGGATACAGCTCAATTCTAAACGAACAGACTTACTCTACCTTTGAAATGAGAGTCTAAATTTCCCTTGATTGATCTCGTTTGGTGTATTCCTTTCAATTCTGCTCACTAGATTCCATCTTGAACTAGGATGAAAAGAATGAATGTTTCAGGTATTAAGATGACTCCATTTTTTTTTTTTAAAGTTGGTATATGGGCTGGAGAGATGGCTCAGCGGTCAAGAGGTCCTGAGTTCAAAACTCAGCAACCACATGGTGGCTCACAACCATCTGTAATGATGAGATCTGACGCCCTCTTCTGGTGTGTCTGAAGACAGCTACAGTGTACTTATTTATAATAATAATAACAAATCTTTTTTTAAAAGTTGGTATATGTGTGGTGTGTGTTCATGTGCGTGTGTTCACATGTGTGTGGGGTATGTGTATGCACAAGTGCATGTCTGCATGTGCATGCTGAGGTTTGCTGCAGGGGTCTTGCTCGCCTGCTTTGCACCTTTCCTTTGAGCTAGCATCTCTCCGTTGGCCGTAGAGCTCTCTGAAGTGCTACCTAGGTTAGCTGTCCACCTGGCTCGCAGGATCCCGCCTCTACCTTCAGAGGGAGCTCTGGAGTTACAGGTGGGCTTCTCACCAGGCACTCACACCAGCACCGTCTCCCCAGCCTATGAGTGCAGCTAAACTGCCAAAGAGTCAGGACAATTCTGAGCAGAGCAAAAACTTCCAGCACTTACTGAAGATGACATTTGCCACTCAAGGAAGAGGCAGATACAGATGACCACAGGGACTCATGGGGAATCTTTTAACTCTTCCCACTGGGATCAGAGGTGTTACTGATTTCTCTGATGTTCTAGAATACCCTATAATCCTTTAGAAAATTAACAGTAACTTTAAAATTTTAAATCTCTCCCTCCCTCCCGTTCCCCTGCTCCCCTGTGTACGTATATATGTAAGTCAGTTTTCTCCTACCACCTTGTGGGTCCTGGGGATTGAACTCCAAACTCAAGTTGTCAGGCTTGGTGACAAGCGCCTTTACCTAGAGTCATCGCACAGCCTCCTTTGGAAATGAGAGAATCTGAACTATCATCTTCCATGTGGGACTCGCTCCTTGAAAGAGTTCTGGTTTTAGTTCGTTACACCAATGAATTGCCATTCATTTAACGGGTCTTTTTACAGACTCTGGTAAATTTATGGTTTAGATTTGCAGAATCTGTAAAGAAAAAAAATGATGGCTTTCACAGCAAGGTCAGGACAGTCTTCTCATGAAGCCAGGAGCAGCTCCTCCTACAGGTGATTACAAGAGGCAAGTGGAGTGGGAGGTGGGTGGTGGGGTGGTGGGGTGAGCTGCGGTGGTGGGCACAGAATGGGAAGTCAGTGCTGTTTGCTAGGCTACAACTGTTAACTGTTAAATTATGTAAACAGACACTCCTGTCTCCTTCTTCACAGTCTATCTCAAAGCAGGTGACATCAGTGGTAGCATTAACCTGGGGACAGGCTGCTGTTGCACATACAGGTTTCTTGTGGTAGATGTCACTGACCTAGTAGCTATCTTGGCCTTGTATTCAGTCACATATGGGGTCACTGTTTTGATTCTGGTTTGGACAAAATGAGCATAAGATATTTTGAGACAATTATTGAAATTTGCCTATTGGTAAGAAATTATTGTTCACTTTCTTAGTTTGACAAGGACATGTGTCAACATAGGAGATAGGCTTTCCAAGGTGTGGGGCCATGTGGGACCGTGGGACCAGACAGACATAAGAATTGGCAAGGCTGGGTGAGCTCAGATCCCAGGAATCTCAGAGATCTGAGACTGGAGTGGAGCCAATCCCTGCCTGTCTACGAACTTGTTCTGGATCATGTAACCAAGACACCTCACTGAGTCACCTAGCGTAATACCTGGAGTTCTTCTCTATGCTAATGAGGTATCTAGATAGATAGCCCCGAGCCTTCAGCTAATGAGCTTCCCTTCCTGGACATTCCTTACAGAAAAAGGTATTTAATCCTCCCCCTCCCGTGGTACTCCCAATCCCAGGGCAGCTGACCCAATCCTGAACCATGTAGAACCTGGCACCTTTCCGCTTAGAGCCTCCAGCGGCTTCCAATCTTAAGGAATCAGGAGCAGTCAGCCCATCCTCTCTGTCTTCTCTGCCTGCCCTGTAGCCGCGCTGGACACCAGCCTGTCCCCCTCCCCCAACTCTTCTGGTCATCCTTGGTGCGCTGGTCTGTCTGCATCTATCAGTTTATGTCTATCATTTTGTTTAGTGGCTTGATTGTTGTTCTGTGTTTCATATTCAGAGGAAGAAGATGGTTAAGACTTCATCTGTTGGATGTTTACTCCTTGACTTAGCTTTAACTTATTTCAAGGATTTTTAGGGAAATAAAACTGGTGCTGCCTTGGAGCCCTGCACCTGCAGCTAGGAGTCCAGCCCCATGGGAGAAGCCCTGCCAAGGGGGTTGCTTGATCTTCACAAGCCGCTCTTAAAGGAGCACTGGCAGCCTCTCGGCTTCTCTGGTAAGGAAGCTGGTGGCTAGTTCTGCTACAAAATTTCTGTGCCAGTGAGAATTTGCATTCAGCAGGTGGCAACAAAGTGCTCCTCTCTTGAAATTACAGCGAGAAAAAGTAAGGAAAATCATATCTGTCTATTCTAAATGTATAAGCACACGTGGACACTATATCTTTGTTTCTGATTGGTCTTAAATGTTTAAGTTTACTAAGTTCTGCATGTCTTGGTTATAGATTATTGGCTTTTAAGTTATTGGGTATGGTTTAAAATCTGTAGCAACTGTAACAAAAAGTTAGCTTAAAACTATTTCTCTGGGCAATAACACAGGGCATGAGCCAACCAAAGAAACAGGTGTCTAAAGATACTTCAAATTGGAATAATATTTTTATACAAGTCCTGTCCTAAAAATCAGACTTATAAAAGACAGGATTTAAGACATTTCTTTAATGAGGTGTTAAAGATGCACCTTCATGTGTTCCTATACAAGAACGTTTTGTGGGCAGCCAAACTTTGTAACAACAAAATAAGGAACTTGATATTGATTTTAGGAACACTGGATTGTTTAGACTGTTAAAAAAAATGGTTTTGTATTCCACTATGGTTATGCTCTATGTCTTCACTCTTTAGAAAGATACTTTATTTTTATATTGCAAAAGCAACTTTTAAAAGTTATTTAAATATATAAAGTTATGGGATAATTTATTAAATATTTTATAATAATGTCTTTATTAATATATGATGTTTACAATAAAGGAGAAAATTCGAATGAAAATAACTATAATGATGATGCGAACTATAATGGCTTTAGAAATTATAATAGACAGCAGCAATCAAATTATGGACCTTTGAAGGGGGACAATTATGATTTTTTTTAAAAAGCTCAAGCAATCTGATGATGTAAATAATGTATGTGATAACAGAAGGGTCTTGTTTAAAAAATTACAGCTATTGATTGAAGCAGTATGATGTCAATTAAATATACATTCCTGAGGTATTCTAGTCTGTTGTAGCTTTGTCTTTTTGTTTTCATTATGTCAAGTATATTGCTCTATAAATTATGGTAATGATACCAGGGATAAATAAATAGATAAATAAAGTTATTTTTAATTTAAAAAAGTTTTTAGATGTTTACAATATTAAAAAGGTTAAAAAAAATCACTGGCTCAGGCTGAAGAGATGACTAGAGGTTAAGAGTACTATCTCCTCTTCCAGAGGTCCTGAGTTCAATTCCCAGTAACCACATGGTGGCTCACAACCATCTATAATGAGATCTGGTGCCCTCTCCTGGCCAGCAGGCATACATGCAAGCAGAACACTGTAACTATATACTTAATAAACAAATAAAATCTTAAAAAAAAATCTCTGACTCTTGAAATCCACCCCACTTCTTTTCAGGTTGCCTGAGCTCTGACAGGGCTCCAGCAGCCCCCTCTGTTCAGCTCAACAAGCAGAGCAGACCAGAACTCTTTCAGCCACTGTCTTGGCCATCTTCCCAGCTCCTTAACTTTTTACTGTTCTGACACTGCTTCATCTTAAACCTAATCATATAGGAAACTGTTCTATAATGTTGTACCATATAAAGGTCATTTTGTTCTATAATGATATACCAAATAAAGGTCAGAAAAGTTCCTACTCTCTTTATGGAATATGTTTATGGGTTAAAAAATATTTTATTTTGATACTAGAAGAGCTTTAATTCAAACCTGTAATTTTTAAGGCTCAAACCTAACAGGAACTGATAGTCACTTACCTTAAAAATAATCAAATCCTTTAGTATGTTCAGAAATATATATTAAGTCATGATAAGAAGTGATGCCATTAATTACAAGGTTAAAGCTTTGTTTAGTCTCCTGTCTTATGTTTGTAAGGTACAATTTAGAATTAAAAAAAAAAAACACCCTAAGAACAGACAAGATTAACTCAGATGTGCTAGGTAAGGACTTAGCCCTCAAACCAGTCAGAGATCTGCTGAACATGGCATTTAATGTGTTTTAACTCACAATGACAAACAGAGACTTCAAACTGTAACAGTGAATTCCCCAAGGTCTCCAAGAAGATTTGGACACAACGACAAAGGACACCACCTGGATTGTTGTATGGCAACCACTGGCCAAAACTGCTCAGTGCCTCGCCCACTGCCTCAAGCCCCTCCTGAATTGTGGACAAACAGAGGACACCTGGAGAATTGATTGCCATCTTATTGCATAAGACAAGGTGAGGTCAGTCTCTCCCATGTTCCTCCTCCACAAGAAAAAACCTCTTCATCATTTGGGCCTGGTGGCTAAGGACTGCCTCTGCCCTCAGTCCCATAGAGACACAGGAGCCTGGGATAACTGTATAGGTAATAAAATATGGACCAGTCTCTGTGATTTTAATTGATATATAGCCATTTAGATTATAACTTATCCTTCTCAGGTCTCTGATCACATTGATGGCTAAGCTAATTATAGCTTAACAACTAAAAACCAACAGGCAACTAGCTCCTTACCCCAGTAATCTACCACTGTATTAATTCATTAGTCTATTCATTAGTTAGTTAAAGCTACTAGGTCTCTTATTTTAAAGGGCAAACAGGCTTGCCCTGCTCACGGGTTTCATATTAAATGACTGCTCTCAATAATCGACTAACTACCTCTCTCTCATAATGAATAATTGGATAAAAAATATAAAATGTCAAATTTATTTAAGGTCTGAGAAAAATGTTTGTGGGTCTAGGAAACTGTTTAAGATTGATATATGCAAGTGATAAAAGTTAGAGAATGTAAAAAAAACTTGGATGATGGCAGAAAAATTACATAGAAATAAAAAATACTTCAGATGAAAGGTTTTAAAGTTGGTAAATGCAAGTTATAAATGTTGGAGAATCTAAAGATGTTTAAGATTATAGGGTCTAAGAAGGTGTTTAAGATACATAAGTGCAAGTTATACAGGTATAAAAAATAATTAAGATACATACAAAACAAAAAATGTCTCATATTTCTCTTCTGTGTTATTGTTATACTAAAATTTCAAAGCTCAGAATTTTAACATTGATCAATGGATTTTTTTTTTTTTTTTTTTTTCGAGACAGGGTTTCTCTGTATAGCCCTGGCTGTCCTGGAACTCACTCTGTAGACCAGGGTGGCCTCGAACTCAGAAATCCGCCTGCCTCTGCCTCCCGAGTGCTGGGATTAAAGGCGTGCGCCACCACGCCCGGCTGATCAATGGAGTTTTGAAAAACATCTCTGTTCAATCTTTATTATCCGTGTTTTTTGACCCAAAGCTATAGCTTTTAAATAAATATTTGCTGCACGAGACCAAGCAGACCCAGTGAGTAAACAGGCCTCACCTAAGCCCTGTGGCGTTAGAGGAGAGTAAGGAAGGATCAGAGGGAAGGCGGGCCCAGGCTGCGCTGAGAGTGAGAGAGTAAAGAGCTCCTCCATTGAACTTGTCTGAGAGGAGAGCTGGCACAGGGCAGAGAAGTCCTCCCAGGAGCGGAGGGCTTGAGAAGACCTGAGGGTTATCAGCCTGGGCAGAGAGAGGGCGTGGCCAGCATGTGGAGGGTGTGGCCAGCATGTGGGTTTGTCTGAGGAAAGTGGGTGAGTGATGGGTCGTAGGAATGCTGAGAAGTTGTCTCAAGAGAAAGGCATGGAGTGATAGCTCCGCAGAGAACAGCAAGGGCATCATCGTGTGGGGCTGGAAGAACAGAGTAAGGAGCAGAATTGAGGCTGCAGGAAGGTGGTGGTGTGGTGGGGTCTGCAGACTCCTAGCCTCAGACACAGGCCTGGAGAGCTAGAGGTATGAGCTGGTAGATCACAGAGGGTCAAAGAAGCAGGGCTCCGAGTTAGCATTAGGAGTGGAATGACAGGTACATGTGCCCTAGGAAGTCGGGTACTGAGAAGATGGGCAGGCAGCTTCCATTCTCTGACTTCCAGTCTGGCCCATTTTAGACAATCATTTCACAAAACTGGCATGTGCAGCCTCAGTCAGTACTGCTGCTGCTGTATGAATCTTTCACAGTGTGTCCACCCACTATACACATTCCTGGGCTTACACATATTGGACCAGTTTTGTTGCTGCTGCTGCTGTTGTTGTTGTTTGGTCTGCAAAAGTATTAATTCCACTTGGTTAGACCTAACACTTCCCCAGGTTTTCTTGCCGACAACAGTTTTGGTGAGCTTCCTTATCTGCAAGTCTGGGCACATGTGTGTGCTTAGGGCTTGTACCTGGGTGTGGGACCTTAGAGTCACACAGTGCACACTGCACACAGCTTAAGCAGGCGAGGGTGTGGCTTGTGTGATCTGTCGTCACCATGGTCAAGGCTGTCCAGCTGTGAGTGACTGCTGACCCAATGAGTGTGAGAGCATAGTACATGCAGTGACCGATGTGACCTCCTACCTGTCAGGCATGATGTCCGTGTTGATGCTCCAGTGAGGAGCTTGACACATGCAGCTGGTGAGAGTGGCTGAAGGAGCGAGCGCATTGCTAAGTGAGGCACAGAACCAGCTCACCCATCAGATGTGCTGTGCTCAGATTTTGTTGGGAGGATGGTGGATAATACTTTTGTTTTATTTATGTGCATCTTTTAATATTTCTACAATAAGCATTTAATGTCTGTAATTTAAAAAAAAACTAGTAGGTTATTTTCGTTATTTAAAATGAGATATAAATAAATCCCTATGGGGCAAAAGGCAATTTTAGCTTAATATGCCCAGCCTTCTATCAAATCTATAACCAATGAAAAAATTAACTACGCAAGTTAGAAGACTATTAAGGAGTATCAGAAGAGAATGTCAGTTAGGGTGTGTCCTGGGGAGTTTTTGTCAGCTTGACACAAGCAAGAATCACCTGGATAAAGGAACTTCAATTGAGAAGATGCCTCCATCAGATTGGCTGTACGCAAGCCTGTAGGGCACTGACTTATGATTGTGGGAGGGCCCAGCTTGCTGAGTAAGTCAAGAGGAGCAAACTAAAGAGCAGCTTCCCTCTGTGGATTCTGCTTCAGTTTCTGCTTCCGGGTTCCTGCCCTGACTTCCCTCACTGATGTGCAAGCTACAGTACTTACAGTGTACAGATGGAGACATTTTAAAAGAGCTAAAGCTTTAGAATCTCCAATTCTGATTCTGTTTATCTGGCACGGGCTAGGCATTTCATTGATGGTTTAAAGGGAGAACAGTAGTGATTTTTCCATCTGAACCTTCTCAGTAGTCAGCACTAAGGGCCATTGTTAGACACTGGAGAGATGACTCGACAGTTAAAAGCACTGGCTGCTCATGCAGAGGACCGCAGTTGGATTCTCAGTACCCACATAGCAGCTTGCACAGTAACTACAGTCACAGTGAATCTGATGCCCTCTTCTGGTCTTCTTGGGTAGTGCATATGTGTGGTGCATAGACAAATTGCAGCCAAAACACCATGTACATAAAAAAAGGAAAAAAAAAAAAAAAATGTTGTCTAAAAAGTTATAAGGAATCATACTATTGTCTATTTACATAAAATCACACATAATAATGTGTGTGTGTGTGTGTGTGTGTGTGTGTAAACATATATGGTTTAAATGAAATATTCCCATTTGGGCTGACAATACTTCCCTCAAGAACTATAGACTAACAATAAACCCCAATACTAATCATAAAAACCCCCTTTTAGTTGTTAGAATTGTTTGAGAGATTCCCAAAACAATACAGGCTACTGCTGTTGCCCTCGGTCGCCTCCCAGAGGTTGAAGGAACATCCTTACTGCTGAAGACACCACATACTTCAGACACAGGATCCCAGCTGAATCTGACCGGAAAGCCTTCTCCCTGAGGACTACCTTTCATGGACTAGAAAGTACCACACAACCAGTCCAGCTCTGGCACCTATGATCTACAACAACGGGGCATAATATCTTTACATGGGAAATAGTGGCACACGTATCTTAGCAGTAACCAACAGCTCTCCAATTAGACTTAAAGCTCAGTCAACAAGAGGAAAATCATGTCTGGTACTGCAGGCCAACGGGCTAGGGCTAATGAAGTCATAGATCTTGGAGGAGAACCTACAACGGCCACTTTAGTAAATCGGCAAAATTCTTAACTACATTCTAAATATTTATTCTTATACCCGAAGATAGGTTTAGTTTTCATCCCTCATCACGGGACTCTCTCTTGGCAACAGTCAGATGTCATTTTAAAACAACTACTACTGATAAATGCAGAGAAAAAGTGATCATGTGGTGCCCAGCTCCAACCAATACATCTACAACACAGCTCCTGCGCCCAAGGTTCAGGGATCATAGCAGAAGAGTATGTGTGTGTGTGTGTGTGTGTGTGTGTGTGTGTGTGTGTGTGTGTGTGTGAGTGTGTGTGTGTGTGAGTGTGTGTGTCTGTGTGTGTATGTCTGTGTGAGTGTGTGTGTGTGTGGGGGGGGGGGATTGTAAGAGCAGAGGAGCACAAAGTTTGCTGTGAGTCATATCAACATAGCTGCCGGAACAAGGGTGACGCCAATAGGCAAGAGAAAGTGGGAAGGGGAGCCTCATAGTCCTCAACCCTAGTTCCATAAGCAATGCTAAGAGCAGGAGAAACAGTCTTCTCCCTGCAAAAGTACGACACGTTGTTCCCCAACACCACTGATCAGCCCTGAATACACACACACACACACACACACACACACACACACACACCACACACCTCTCTCTCTCTCTCTAGAGAGATTAGATATAGATATAGATTAGATGTAGGTTAGATATAGATAAGATATAGATATAGGTATCATGAATTTGAGAGAATGAGCTAAGGAGGGGCATGGGGAGTGGATGACGTTCTGAGTGAATGTGTACTGTTGACAAAGGCACAACCATGTCAAGGACCCTGATGCCTCAGACCCATGAGAATGGCAAAGACTTCCCCAGGGGTCAGGCTCAGGGAAATGGCAAAGCCCTCATCTGGTCTGTGTGAGAACGTGACAGTGACTGCGCATGCAGACATTAGCAACTGGAGCTCCCCCTCCAGGGCTGCTGTAACCTGAGACTGCTCCCTACAGAGACCAGCTAACTTCTCATAGCTGTATATAATAGCTGTATACAACAATCCCTCTGAGTTTGCAGGTTACATAGTAGGTACCCTCCATCAGAGTGAGCATAGTCCGCCCAATCCCAGCTTCTCTGTATGTGTGTCTGTCAGTCTTTCAATCCTGTGTTGCCTCAGTCAGGTTTCAAGGACCAAGTTGTGCAACACACAGCAGGGAGGTATATAAGAAGAGGTTGGGGTGCTGAAGAGATGGCTCTTCCAGAGGTCCTGAGTTCAATTCCCAGAAACCTCATGGTGGCTCACAGCCAGCTGCAATGGGATCCAATGACCTCTTCTGGTGTGTAAAGAAAGTGACAGTGTACTCATTAAAAAACAAAAACAAAAACAACAACAACCTATGGTGCCTGTAATTCTCCATTCTTTTTTTTTTTTTTAAAGGGTTTGAGGGAGGGAAAGGAGGGGATAAATTATATAATTATGTTTTAAATTTTAAAAATAAATAAGTAAATTTGAGAAAAAGAGAACCATTACTATAGAATATGTGTTGACAGTCTCTCTGTAAAGGCCAGGTAGTGACTATTTTAATTTTATGCTTTCGATGCCATCTGCTTCTGTTGTGGGTAGTATAGGATATAGGTTGGAGAGAAAGGATCCTGGAAAACAAATAATGATTATGGGTGGCGATGTCCCAATAAACTTTATTTGCAAAACAAAAAGGCAGTGTGCTGGATTTGGCTCAAGACTGGGTTTCCTGGCACCCGATATCGAAGATACAAAAATATTAAATCCTCTTCCATTTTGTTTTAATACTGTTGAAATATGAGACAAAACTAAAGTTTTTATTTATTTACTTATTTTGAGATTTATTTTTAGGGGCTGGAGAGATGGCTCAGTGGTTAAGAGCAATGACTGGTTTTTCCAGAGGTCCTGAGTTCAATTCCCAGCAGCCACATGGTGGCTCACAATCATCTGTAATGGGACCTGATGCCCTCTTGCTACAGTGTACTCATATACATAAAATAAATAAATAATTCTTAATAAATTAAATAAATTCATTCGTCTCACTTTGTAGCCCAGGCTGGCCTCAGATTTACAATCCTGCTGCAGGCTTGTGGGATGGTAGACATGTTCATTATGATGGCCACACTATGGTTTGATGGTAAAATAGAAAGAATGGACTTAGAAGCCCTGAAGTACAAATCCCAGCTGTAGCTGGGCTGTGTATCTGAGTGAGGTCGCCTAACCTGGAATCCTTACTTTTATGGTGAGTGCGACAAAGGTCATAGTAAACACGCCCATCACAGGGCGGCTGTGATGGCTGCAGAGTCGAGAAAATGCAAGCTCTTCTTAAGTGGAGAATGCAGCTGTCCTTGCAGATTGCTTGTTGCTCTGCATCTCATATATTCAAGTGTAATAAACATTAAATATTTAAGAGTAAAGCAAATTAAAAAATTTGAATTTAAACGTAATATAAACAGGAAGCCTGGGTTATACATAATGCGTTTTTGTTCTCCTCACCAGCATGCTGACTTAGGGGTGGTGCGATGCGCTTTTATACATGGTGGCATCAATAACAGTGTTCCAGAGCAGGACTTTCCAGGGAAGAATGCGTCTTCATCATGGTTGGCTGTTTTACAGCACAACGTGCTGCTGGGGGAAGGAAGCAGAAAGCATGATGGGTGTGCAGTAAGAATGGTGGGTGTGGAGGAAGCATGGTGGGTGGGTGTGCAGGTAAGCCAAGGCTTGGGCCAAGCCATCCATCACAGCTCACAGCAAGTCATCAGAGTGGCACCAGAACCTGTGACCTGCGAGGTGTGTGTGTGTGTGTGTGTGAGAGAGAGAGAGAGAGAGAGAGAGAGAGAGAGAGAGAGAGAGAGAGAATGTGTGTGTGGGGGGGAGCTTTCCTTTCCATGATAACAATTGAGTGTAGCTCAAAAGGACAGCAGGTGGCACGGATGGTGTCTCAGAGCAGAGGAGGGACCATGGTAGGCTGGGGTTGGGGATGGGGGTTCCTAGTAAAGGGTAATGTGAATGAAGAGAGGAGGAGTGGGGATGTGTGGGTCAAGTGGCTCGGGTTGACTGGCTGGGGTCCGAGGCCTCAGGCTCACTGTGAGCGATGCCTCTTGCTCTCTTTCTCCCCGCTGCTGAGGGGGAGGGGGTTCTCCCCCTTCTAAAGAACTACACAGCCCTCTCCGTGTCTGCAGAGTCCGAAACAGGGGGCGCCGCAGTGACTACTTCCTTGTCTGGTTTGGAAAGCTGCTCCCCCTCTGTCCACTCTGGTTGGTATGTGGATGGTGTAGGTGAAACACTTGGCAAAGTGGCATCTCGGAACGCGCCACGCCACCTTTAACCCTCTGGCTTAGCAGCCAAGGGGGTCGGCTCCATCGGGTCCTAGTGCCAATGTCCTGTGGCCAGGGGCGTCTGTCCTTGTGCTGTTTTCTTACCTGAGATAGGCTATAGAGCTCTCTCAGACTTAGCTACCTCTGAGTGTGACCTCTCTTCAGGACAGGGTCTCACTATGTAGTCCAAACTGACCTTGAACTCAGTCTCCCCACTGCTGGAATTTCAGACACATGCCTAGCCTCATTTTTATTTCCAAGTAATAAAAGTTCTTTGAGTTTTGAGGGTGGTGTGTATTAAAGAAACACAAAGTTACAAATAGGCTATTTATGGTTAAAAAATATTTACTTCTAGTTCCTGAGGCACAGCTACTCCTGAGTCAAATTCTGTCACGTGGGTCCAGAAACTGCCCTGGATCTCCCCTTGACTGACTCCTAGAAGTTGTTCTCTGCCTCCCACATGCAAGTAAGTGGTGGGCCATGCATGGACGGACGGACGGACACATACACACACACACACACACACACACACACACACACACACACACACACGCCAAACAAACAAGGTTTTCTTTAAAAGAATACCTGGATTACAGAATGAGTTCAAGACCAGTTTGGGCATCTCATGGAAGCCCGCTTTCAACATAATAAGTAAGAGAAGAATTCTATGCCCTGGGTTTAGCCCCCAGTACTGGAAAGCAAAGTCAGGAATAGTGGCACACGCCTTGGATCTCAGGGCTGCAGGGGCGGGGTCAGGGGCTGGGGCTTTCTCTGAGGTTTGAGGCCAGTCTGGTCCACCATAGTTGAGTTCCAGACCAGCCAGAGCTACATAGTGAGACCCTGTCTCACACTTCCCATGCCCACTCCCATCCATTTGGGTGGAGCACTTGCTGTCAGGATGCCTATGGTCAGTCTGAGCTCGTAGCTTGGGCTCTCTGGAGTCTCAGATGGAGTAGTTCAGGGTGCTTTGCTTCCTATAGCCAGCCACACAGTGTCCTTAGTGCTGCATACTGACTGGCTCAGGCCCTTTGTCTCTCTCTGGATCTGTTCTCATAAAGGTCTCCTAGAATATGCCCTGTACTTGAATTTCTTAGAATTTGGCCCAAGCAGAGGTCATTTCAAGATGTTTGGGACCTCTCTATGGCTCCTTCTCTCTGGAGCACTCTCCCACAAATTCCTGTTACTGGACCTGCTTTTGTTGTCCTGCAAGGGTCTCTGTAGTCATTATAGGCTCTGCCAGCCTGTACTATGGATGGGAAAGTCCCCAGGCTAAAAGTCACTGTGAGGGTGGAGCTCAAGAGCCCTTTTCCTGTGGAAATTGCCCTCTGCAGTCTGTACAACAAACTTCAGCGTTGTGTGTGGGAGGAGTTAAATTCAGTCATGTGGGTCCAGAAACTGCCCCGGATCTCCCCGTGATTTCTCTTGGTCAGATGTGAGTTCCTAATGCTTTTAAATTAGGAATAAGTCATCAGGAGAGGTGTACAGAATCCCACCCATTTGGGAATCTAATATTCCTAGATCAACAACCCATGGGCTAAAAAGGAAATGAAACAAAAACGTTAAAATACTTAAAACAGAACAACAAAAGGCTCTAGCTTATGAGAAGTTTTTGACACATAATGAAAGCAGACATAATGAGGGGAGAGGCCCAGTTTTAACAAGGGAAGCTTGAAAATTAATGAGTGGATTGAAAAGTAGATTAACAAATAAGATATAAATTCAAAGAGAGAAGTAATGATGCTATTGAAAATGGTTTTGTTTGAAAAAATTAAAAAATTATGTTATAAGCTGTGCTTGGGTACAGGACTATAATGCTAGCTACGTAAGAGGCTATGGCAAGAGAAGCACAAGTTCAAGGACAGCTTTAGCTGCAGAAGGAGTTCAAGGCCAGCCTGGACCACTTAGTAAGACCTTATCACAAAAAAAGGGGAAAGGCTGAGGGTGCCTCTCAGGGATTGAGTTTTGCTTTGGAATGTTCTGGGAAGTCCCTGGGTTTTACACCCCCCACACACACACACACCCCACCCCACCCCCACAACACTCACACAAGTGCCGCAGACCCTTTTTGGTCCCTGTCTGCGTAGAACCGGTCTCTGGTTACATGTGGACAAGGAGTCAACAAATGACAGACAAAAATCAACACAAGAGGTTGTGTAGAATCTGAATGTATTGTCACAAAGTGAACACCAGTCTTATATAATACAGAAAACAAAGGGGTAGGATGTCACAGCAGGCAAAGCACATTGAAGTTACCTGACACAAAACAAAGGAATGACTTCAAAAGGACTTCCAGGAACCAGGTAATGTTTACAGTAAAGATAAAACAGCCCTGTCTAGGGTCAGCTAATGACAGGTAAGGATTTCACACCCTAGTCACAATTTGTGCTACTCCTTTGAGCCTTGTGAAAGCTTGCACCAGGGGATTCTGCTCTAGCAGACCTTCTCATGAATAATGTAACACTACAAACCCCCTATTTCCTAGGCCTTGGTAAATTCTTGTATCAGTTTAACTTGGCTGTTGTTTTAAGTATCTGTGGAGAATCTCCATTTGTCAGAAGAATTCACCAACTTGCTTCTAACATGCAGTGTAGCCTGCTATACCTGGCTGTAGTGAAGATTCCTGTCTCAGTGGGAGTCCCTAACTCTTACATGTTAAACCCACCTATTAGCTAGACCATTGTGTATTCCCTTGTCTGGATGAGACTGGCTACTGTCCTAAGTAATCACCCTGCAGACCAGCCCTGGAGCTATTCTAGCTCTGTTCTTTGTAATGCCTAATTAGTTTCACCATCTCTACTAGGAGTAAATTTGAATGTTACAGAATAGGTAACCTTCTTACTGAATTCCAAGTTTGTCCGCTTCAAGGATTTTCTGGGACGTTGGAACACTGGCGAAGGCTTAGCTATGTCAGAATTCAATCTTTAAAGGCACTTATAATAAAATAATACTAAAAGAGAGCACGTGCATCCATACACCAGACAAACGCGGGGATAGGGTATGAATGAATATACAGGTTATGAGAATGCCAAGGTTCCAGGAGGTTGAGTTTCCTTGAAACTCTTTGCCTTGTGAGTGCTTCCAGAGTTCCGGTGCTCTGGGCACGCAGATACGGAAGAACTGCTGCATGCTTTCCATGAGGTCCCGGGTGGGGGGGTCTGGCTGTGGGAAGCCACAGGACTCTAGCTCAGCAGGGGTGGTGGACAAGGAGCAGTCCTAGATAACAGGTTCTCAGTCTCGGGCATCCCAGACCCCGCTGGACACCACAGAAGAGCTGAGAACAAATGGGGGCCCCCCGGGAGTGGCTCGGTCATCCCCAGGGCCGAAGGGAGGAGGGGGGGCGGGGCGAAAGTTCTTGGTCCGGTCTGTGACTGGAGCGCAGGAAGGCCTTCAGGCAGGAGATTAGACCACATCTGTCAGGGGAAAGCCTATCCCATCGTTCAAGTAGCGTGGGCCTTGATGAGCAGAGACAGTCTATGGTTTTAGAGCTTTATTGTAGGCAGGGGGAAAGAGAGAAGGTAGAAAGAGAGAGGGAGAGGCCGGCCATGGCCACATGGAGAGATGGGGGAGAGGAGAGAGAGGAGTGCTAGAGATGAGAGTAAGAAAGGTGAGAGCTTAAAGAGATCAAGGAGGGGGGTCAAGCAGCCCCTCTTATAGTGGGCTGAACTATCTTGCTGTTGCCAGGTAACTATGGGGAGGAGCATACCTGGCTATTGTCAGGTAACTGTGAGGGTGGGGTCTAGCCAGAATTCCAGGAGGTTGGGACATTGTGACTTATAGTCACAGGATTATGGAGTTGGGGGCTCTGTGGTGTCAGGCACCTGTCTCTGGGAACATGGCTCACTGTTCCGTTCCTTGTAGAGTTTTCTACTGGGTCGCCGGAGCAAGCCTCATTCAACCAAAATAGGCTGCCTTCCACGGCTCCATAGTGGAAGTTGTGCATGGTGGCTCACACCTTTAATCCCAGCACTTGGAAAGCAGAGGCAAGTGGATCTCTGTGAGTTCAAGGCCAGTGTGATCTACAGAGTGAGTTCCAGGACAGCTAGAGATAAACAAAGAAACCCTATCTCAAAAAAAAAAAAAAAATCAATAAAATAAAGTGGAGAGTGAGTAAGAAAGGCACCCAACTTTGGACTTCTACCTGACTTTATCCCCAATCCCCTTTCTGTCTT
Source organism: Mus musculus (assembly GCF_000001635.26). Classification (NCBI taxonomy): domain Eukaryota; kingdom Metazoa; phylum Chordata; class Mammalia; order Rodentia; family Muridae; genus Mus; species Mus musculus. Next base: position 89,798,812 of record NC_000069.6, on the reverse strand, counting down.
CGTTTTCTTGCTGAGATAAAGATCATGCCCAGAAGCTTGGAGAGGAAAGAGGTTGTCTCATCTTATGACTCACAGGCCATGCTCCCTCACTGAGGGCAGACAGGGCAAGAACCTGGAGTTGGGAAATGAAGCATAGGCCATGGAGGAATGCTTATCGGCCTGCTCTCCGTCTTAGCTACTTTTCTAGTGCCCTGAAGACACCAGGACCAAGGCAACTTACAGAAGACAGAGTCTACTGGGGCTTACAGATTTAGAGGGTGGGCCCATGACCATCATGGCAGGCAGGAAGGCAGCAGGCAGGAAGTCATGGTACTGGAGCAATATCTAAATGAGAACTTACCTCTTGACTCATAAACAGAAAGCAGAGAGAGCTAACTGGGAATGATATGGGATCTTTAAACCTCAAAGCCCACTCCCAGTGACACATCTCTTCCAACAAGGCCACATCTCCTGATCCTTCCCAAATCATTGTTCCACCAAGGAGCCCAAGTATGTGAGCCTATGAGGGCCACTCTTATTCAAACCACTACACTCTCCATGGCTTGTTCCGCTTGCTTTTTACATAACACAGGACACCTGCCCAGGAGCAGCACTGACCACTATGAGCTGGACCCTCCCATATCAACCACTAAGAAAATGCCCTCCTGGCCAGTCTGAGGGAGGCATTTTCTCACTTAAGGTTCCTTTTCTCAAATGACTCTAGTTTGTATCAAGTTGATAAAACTGACCATGTATGTTGTTGTACATACACATCACAATGTATATGTAGTTAAATCTAGATGCTGCTAGATTTCTGTCGAGAGAGAATATGATATTTGTCTTTTTCTCTTCATTACCCCTTTCTGTTCCCCATCCTGCCTTTTAGGTCTTCCCCTTCCCCCACAAAGTTCTTCAACTGTCATATCATACATACATATATATCATATATATATATAATATATGATATATATGTATATATATACACATATATACATATCTCACATATATCCACAAATCCATACACACACATATATATCATATGTATATATATATACACACATATATGTATACGTGTACATATACATATATATCATATATATGAATGATAGGATCTCTCCTGGCTGGCCTCAAATTCACAGAACTCCACCTGCCTCTGCCTCTTTTTTTTTTTTTTTTTAAAGATTTATTTGTTTATTTATTTATTTATTTATTTATTATATGTAAGTACACTGTAGCTGTCTTCAGATACACCAGAAGAGGGCATCAGATCTCATTACGGGTGGTTGTGAGCCACCATGTGGTTGCTGGGATTTGAACTTCGGATCTTCGGAAGAGCAGTCGGGTGCTCTTACCCACTGAGCCATCTCACCAGCCCCTGCCTCTGCCTCTTGAGTGCTGGGATTAAGACACTATGCTTGTCCCTGTAGTTTTAAAGGTTTCCTTATTTAATTTTGTGTGTATGGGTGTTTCCTGCATGTATGTGTGTGCACCACATGCATTCCTAGTACCTGTGGAAGTCAGAAAGGGCCATTGAGTTCCCTGGAACTTGAGTTACAGAGGGTTGTAAGCCACAGCATGGGTGCTAGAACCAAACAGTTTTGAGCCAGTCTTCTCTCTCTTCTCTTCTCTCTCTCTCTCTCTCTCTCTCTCTCTCTCTCTCTCTCTCTCTCTCCCTCTCTCTCTCTCTCTCTCTCTCTTTCTCCCCATTATTCCACTTTCTTCTTTCCAATTCTTTTCTGTCTTCCCTCCATCCTGTGGTTGAGTTTATCTGCTGAGAGTTTGATTCTTACATATTTTTTTTCTATTTTAAAATGTCTGTTTAAAGATATTTTAAACCTTTGTAAGATTTCCCTCTGGTTTTATATGCCTCGAACGAGAGTTCCTGTTTCTTACTCACTTTAAGGATGTTTGCAATTTGTGCTGACACATTCTTTCATGTCTGCCATAAAATGTTTGTCAGGTAGTGTGACATCTGTAGCATCTTGCTGTTGGCAGGGCATGGCTGTCTTGTTTTTATTCTTTTTGAGTTTTTTTTGTGGGGGGGCTCTGGGTTTGATGAGTTTTGGGAACCTGGATATTTTCTTCTTATAGTCATGTGACTGGATTTGAAGTTTTTATTTGTTTATTTAGTTTTTGCATGTGAGTGTTTTGTCTGTGCATCATCTGCACCACTAGCAGCTTCAGAGGCTAGAAGAGGGCTAGAGATCCCCTGGAACTGGAGTTGAGAACAGCTGCGAAGTGGTCATGTGGGTCCTGGGAAGTGAAACTGTGTCCTCTGCAGGAGCAGCCAGAGCTCTTAAACGCTGAGCCAACTCTCCGGCCCTGTGACTGGCTTTGTGGTTCCTGCCCTCATTGACACTGCTCTGACAGGGGAAGAGAGTGAACTACAAGTCCAGTGTCTTAAGGTGACGATTCCTCTCACTGCTGGTTCTTTTCCTGACAAGAGTCCTGTGGAAGGCCATTTCCCCTTCCCAAAAGGACTGACTCTTCCATCAGCTTCCTCTGACCTGCACCAGTAGGGAGAGAGAGAGAGGGAGAGTTTTATTCCTGCTGGGCAAGCATGGATGTCTAAACTTCTCAAGTGATCTCCCTCGATGCTGAGGCTGGGCACGGGAGAGTGTGGCTTCTTTATTTCCTGGAGGATGAAACATCTGCCTGCCTGTTTAGACCTCTGTGATACCACAGAGGAGGGTATCGAAGCAACTTACTTGGAAGTCTGAGCTATCTTCACTGCTTTGGGGTGTGTGTGTGTGTGTGTGTGTGTGTGTGTTTGCAGAGAGAAGGCACTTCAGTCAGAATAGAAGAGTTATCTTTTGGAGGTTTTCTCTCTTGCTAGGCTGCATTCTGGTGCTTTGCCTGGAGGAGGCAGGCTTGGGTGGGGGAGCGTTTGTCTATGTCTGCTGGAATTCTGGGGCTGCAGTCTATGAGTCTGGAATGCACACAGCACAAAAGAATCCCAGAGACTCCATCACCATGTACATTGGATGCCAAGGTCTCTAGGCAGTCTGTCATCTTCTCGTCACTTCTGAGTCATCTTAGATACGCTTCATATCCAGCAGTCTGGCTTTTCTTCACTTAGCTCGCAGAACAGGAAGGATCATGCCAATCCCACCCCAGGGTGGAGGTCCTTAAAACGGAGTGTACATTTTTAAATGGTTGTGAAAAGCCAAAAGAAAGGATCTTCCGGTATATTGTCAAGGCAGACATGGTGGTGCCTGCGTGTAATTCAGTACTTTGAGGACTGAGGCAGGAGGATCATGAGTTCCAAGATGCCATTATAGATGCATGGTACAGCGTCAGGAGGAAGATGCACACTTGAGGGCACGGAGTTAGGTGGTCTTAAATAAATCTCCTTACCGATGGTACATCTAAAAGAAATGTACATCTCCTGCACTCGTTCATAGAAAGGTAGGGATGACTGCTCTCGTAAGATGGATCCACAAGTCAGCAACCAGGGAAGTCCTGGTGCCTCGCTGGATGGACGGCAGTCCAGGACCCAGTGGGATGTTGGAGGCTCCAAAGTTGATGCTGGCAGGAAGAGAAGTGGAACCCTGAGCAAGATAAATGGATAAATGCTACGAAGAGAAGAGCCATTGGAAAGTCAGGCATGAGGGTGCACACCTGCGACCCAGTGGAGCGAGAGGGTCAGAGGATAGTGTCATCCCTGGCTACACACTAAGCTTGAAGCCAGCCTGGGCCACAAGTCGCAACAAACAAACAAACAAACAAACAAGCCATCGATGTTAGAAATTTTAGTCAAACGGAAGTGTGAGGGGGGAGGCAGGGATTATAAAAGAACAGAAGCCAACACACAACTTGATTCTGTAGTAATGATTTCTTAGAGTCCCTTGAGAACACTGAAGGATTTAAGGAGGGAGAAATTGAACTGGTTTGCATTTTTGACAAAGTAGACTTTACTGGGTCCAGAGAGACGGGAGTGGTGGCTGCTTGGACTCTTTTGCATGGCTGGAGTTTGTTTCCCAGCACCAGGTCAGTCAGCACACAGCCTCCTGGAACTCTGGAGGTATTATGCCCTCTTCTGGGCTCTGTGAGCATCTACAGATATGTGCACATGCCCCACCCCCACCCCCCACCCCAGACAAAGACAGACAGACGCACACAAGTAAAATAATAAAAATAAATTAAAAAAAGGAGAATGTATTTAGGAATATTTAAAAATGCTTTTATTGAGGTATTAAATAGGCTCTGGAAACACAGTTTTCTTAACATGAGCACATTTAAACTATACAGTTGGATGACTATTGGCAAACGTATGCAGTCGCATAGCCACATCAGAGGTTCCGATTTTCTCCTGCCCCATCCTAGTCAGCCATCAGCCCTTTGTGGGTAGCAAGCACTGAACATGGATGAGTTCAGTCTTCCTGGAGTTCCCTGTAAATGCGTAAGCTGTGCAGGCTTCAGGGTCAGCAAGGTCACTAAGCTCCATCAGCCGGGATTGTTGTTGTTGGGGTTTGTCCTGTTTGTTTGTTTGTTTGTTTGTTTGTTTTTGAGACAGGCCTCTCTATGCAGTCCTGGCTGCCCTGGAACTCACAGTGATCCACCTTCCTCTGTCCCCCAAGTACTGGGATTAAAGGCGTGAGCTCCTATCCTATGCCCAACTAGCGTTTCTTTCTTTTTATTGTATTTTTTATTGTTCAGTGGTATTCTGTCATATGAATGTGCCACCACTTAAAAATCCACTGCTCGAGATTCAAGTTTTGAAGGAACCCTCTAAAACCAGGCAGAGAGCAGGAAGACGCCTCAGTAGACCAGGTATGAGACAATAGTGGTTTTGCTTCTTAGTCATGGTGTTGTTCCTAATATGGCCTAGAATACCCCACTTTACGGTCTCCATACCTGCTGCTGCTATGGCTCCCAGATATGTCTTCTCACTTTCTTCAGGTCTCTGTTCAGCTATTATTTCTTCAGGACTGCCCAAGACAGCACCCACCTCAGGCTGCCTCGGTTTCTTTCTTTCCTTTTTTAAAAGATTTATTTATTTATTTTATGTATATGAGTACACTGTAGCTGTACAGATGGTTGTGAGCCTTCATGTGGTTGTTAGGAATTGAATTTAGGACCTCTGCTGCTCATTCCGGTCAGACCAGCTCACTCCAGAAGAGACTGTCAGATCTCATTAGGAGTGGCTGTGAGCCACCATGTGGTTGTTGGGATTTGAACTCAGGACCTTCAGAAGAGCAGTCGGTGCTCTTACCTGCTGAGCCATCTCACCAGCCCCACTGTCTGGGTTTTTTTCATTGTATTCTAGATTATTACTGGTGTCTTAGTCCCTGCTCTATTGCTGTAAAGAGACACCATTACCAAGGTAACTCTATAAAACAAAATATTTAATCGGGGCTCACTTACAGTTTCAGAGGTTCAGACCATTATCATCATGGTGGGATGAAGAGAGAACATCTGTGTATGCACCGCCTGTCAACTAAAAAGCCTATGGCCTATGGCTTAGGCAGGAAATAGGAGGTGGAACATCTGGGAGGCAGAGAGAATTCTGGGATAGAGCCAGGTGTGGGGAGATTTGCCTGGGGAAGATGTAACAAGACAGACACATGGTACCTAAGCATAGCTTAAAATAAATGGGGTATTTTAAGTTATATTTAGTCAGAAAAGAGTCTAGCTATATGGCCAAGGTATTTGTAAATTTTGAGTCTGAGTCTTATTCCTGGGAGCATGCTGCTGAGAAGAAGAACCAGGTCTAATTTTTACAGCGGGAAGCATGGCAGCATCCAGGCAGATATGGTGCCAGAAGAGCAGAGAGTTCTCTATCTTGATCCAGAGGCAGCCAGAAGGAGACTGTTCCACAGGCAGCCAGGAGAAGGGTCTTCTTATCACTGGGTGGAGCTTGAGTATAGGAACCTCAAAGCCCACCTACACAGTGACACACTTCCTCCAACAAGGCCACACCTACTCCAACAGGGCCACATCTCCTCATAGTGCCACTTCCCATGGGCCAAGTATGTTCAAACCACCACACCTGGTGTCTGCTGCCCTCCCCCAGAGCGTGAACCTCTGGAAAGCAGGGATTTTACACTAAGTGTAGGCTTCCTAGAATAGAGACTGTTGGATGATCAGAGCACAGGAGGAAAAATGTTAAAGGTTCAGGGTGTAGACGTTAAATTTCTGACACTTCCCCCGGGTGCTGTTCTCAGAGAACTGCTCAGGGCAGCGGGGACAGCCTCAGGCTCCAGGTTGAGCATCTGTCACCATTCTGGGTCATAGTGAGGCCGGGTCCCTGATGAGCAATGTGTGGGAACTTCTTTCTGAAGGTGCACAGGGTACTGGCTGGGCACTTCCAATACCTCTGTCTTCTCTCCCTTGTTCAGGTCCTCTGGGTGCTCGTGAGGCAGGCCTAGCGCTAAGCACACTTGACTAGCTGGTAGATACATCTCAGGACAAGAAAAGGGACACTTGACAGCTTCTGACTGAGAGCTTCTGCTCGTGTAGTGACCAGAGAGCATAATTAAAGCTGGCTGATCTGGCAGCTACTGAGAGGTTTGTTAGCTCTCTGACCTTCTGCATGGCTACTCCTGTGTCTCAGGCCAGCCTGGTATACACAGAGAGTTTCAGGCCAGCTAGGGCTATATTGTGAGGCTCTGGCTCAAAAAAAAATTATTATTATTATTTTTTAAAATAGAGAATTCATCCTGAAATACAAACCTTACTTTGAGGCAACATGTCTGCTCTGGGTTCAGTAGTTATGAAATTTCCTCTGAAAATTTACAAACATCTATCAAAATAGACATCAACCACTGGGAACAAGATAGTTTAAATGTTTTCTGAGAAAAAAGAAAGAAAAAAAAGAAAGAATGTTTTCTGCATTAATGCCCTGCCTGAGGAGCTAGTAAGACCGCTCAGGAGGTGGAGGCACTGCCCGCCGGTATTTCATCCTGAGAGCCTATGTGGTAGAAGGAGAGAACTGACTCCCACAGTTTGTCCTTGCACATTGTGACCACACACACAATAATTAAATGGAAAAAATAATCCTAATCTGTCTGAGCACTGGCTCTTTTTTGTTTTGTTTTGTTTTTTTTCGAGACAGGGTTTCTCTGTGTAGCCCTGGCCATCCTGGAACTCACTCTGTAGACCAGGCTGGCCTCGAACTCAGAAATCCTCCTGCCTCTGCCTCCCGAGTGTTGGGATCAAAGACATGGGCTACCACGCCTGGCTTGAGCACTGGTTCTTAGGGTCACTATTTAGTACTGCCTTAGGACTGTACATGTTTGACTGGAAGAGGTACCCGCTAGCTAGCGCACGTCCCTGCTCTGGCATGGGGGAGCAGGCGAGGCAGAGTGTGGTATAGTGTATAGTAGTTTGGCCAAAGCAGCTTCTTCCCACTACTCATGACTTCATGTGGGGCACGTCTGACACCCATGGTGAGACCGATAGACACACACATCTAGGCACAGACAAAATCAAGCAGTTAGGTGATCTGAGCCCAGATGAATTCCAGAACCTTCACTGCGCACAGCCATGTTACTTCAAATTCTAAAGTACCTGCTGAGGGCCACAGCCCAAGGATGCTGGCTCTACTAACTCTCACATCAGCAGGTGCCATTCGTGGGACAGAAGAAAAGTGCTGTTTGCAGGTGCCATAGCGCGTGCCTGAAATCCCATTCCTCAGGAGGCTGATGCAGGAGGATCACCTTGAATTCAAGGCCACCTTGAGTGGTCTTGTGAGATCCTGTCTGAAAAGAGGGGAAGGGGGAGAGGGAGGAGAAAACTAAGGCTTAGAGAGTTAAGTATGGGAGATGACCCTGTTGGTAAAGATGCCTGCCAGCAGGACTGACAACCCCAGTTTAATCCCTGGGACCCACACAGTGGAAGGAGAGAACTGGTCCCCTATGTTGCCTGTCCTCTGACTTCCATATATATGCTGTGGCATGTGCCTACTCCATGCCCTGCCAGACCTAAGTAAATACATGTAATGCTTAGAAGAGAGTTCCAACTGCAGCCCTTCCGTGTCTGGCCTCTCGCACTCATTCAGTGCATATGTACTGAGGACATGGTGTGTACCAGGATTTTCTTTTTCTTTCTTTCTTTCTTTTTTTTTTTTTTAAAGATTTATTTATTTATATGTAAGTACACTGTAGCTGTCTTCAGACACTCCAGAAGAGGGAGTCAGATCTTGTTACGGATGGTTGTGAGCCACCATGTGGTTGCTGGGATTTGAACTCCAGACCTTCAGAAGAGCAGTCTGGAAGAGCAGTCGGGTGCTCTTACCCACTGAGCCATCTCACCAGCCCGTACCAGGATTTTCTAGGACACATTTGTGTAGAATTCCATAGCCGTGGTTCTCAACCTTCCTAATGCTTCGGCCCTTTAATACAGTTCCTAATGTTATGGTGAAAGAACCTAGGAAAGAACCTAGTGGGGAAACCCCCACTCAGCTCCCGATTCGGTGTGCACCCAAGAATCATGAATAGAACACAACACCTTGATGTAACAACTCGAGGTATTTTAATGGCGGAGCTCTGGGTCGAAACGTATCTCACACAGGAGACAGTGGATTCGACCACGAGGCTTGGAAGCTAGGGGTTTTTATAGAAAAGGAGTGGGGCTGGGGGAGGAATTGGCGCGGTTTCACATGATTGGTCCATTTAAACATCAGCAGCCTGTAACATTTAACTTAGGTCAGAGGGGTGGGAGATAGGGAGGCGATGGGCCTGCCCGGGCATGTCCTGGCCTGTTCTGCTATGTTCTCAGCCCCAGGTTTCAAAGCTCACAAACAACTCTTTGGACTATTTGACATACATTACATGAATCACAGGTCTCAAGTTTTATTTCCTTTCAATGGCGACCCCCAACTATAAAAAGTATTCTGTTGTTACTTCATAACTGTAATTTTGCTTCTGTTAGGAACCGTAATGTAAACATCTGATAGGCAGGACATCTGATATGTGACCCCAAAGGGGTTGCAGCCACACACTGAGAACTCCTGTTCTAGAGTGACTAGTCCAGCTTTGGGAGTCTAGGTGGATTCCTACTAACCTTTGGGAGGCACTGTTGATCCCCAAAACAATTTTGGAAAGCAGGTGGCAAGGGGATGTGATGGGACTGTGTCTGAAGAGAAGAGTGGAGTAGGTGTGATGGGCACACCTGCGGTCCCACCCCTCAGGAGATAGAAGTAGGTGAGTTTCTATGAGTTTGAGGTTTGAGGCTAGCCTGGTCTATGAAGTGAGTTCAGGGCCAGTCAGAGCTATATAGAAAAACTTTGTCTCAAAAATAAAATAAAAATCAGAAAAGCTGGTGGGTGAGAACTAGGTTATAAATTCAGATTAGAGACTTGGCTGCAGGATTGCATGGAGGGGATGTGAGAACGCTTTACTCTGGAGCACAGAAGGGCTTGTAACAAAAGCCGACTGGGGCCAAAGCAGGTCTTTCCAGACACAGATAGCAGCCAAGCTATGTTTGTTTCCTGGTGAGAAAGGTTCCCACACGAGAGACAGTTGTGAGGATCCATGAGGGCAGCCTGAAGGGTGAGGTGAAGTGGCCTTGAGCTCTGTAGCACGGGCTGGCTTTGAATTGACTGTGATTTTCCCGCCTCAGCCTCCCACAGTGGGATCACAGGAATGTGCTACCATGCATAGCTAGTAACGAGTTACTTCAGGAGCACTGATCACATTGACGCCCAGGCACAGCGCCATCTGGAGATGTGGGGCCACTGTGAATGTGCATGAATATGTGCGTGCGTGCGTGCATGCATTGTGTGTGTGTGTGCGCGCTCACACATGTGTCAAGTGTGCAGATCTTTGGGTTTAACTGGCCCTGCGGTTTCCTTGGTGAGAGCAGTGAGGTGGGGGCAATCAGCCTAAACTGGTGTGAGTGTTCAGGGCTGCTGGCGGTGGCTAGCACCCTATATCCCTGCTCTCATCTTTCTCTAAGCGGCGCTGGTGGCTGGCAAGGAGCCTCCACCAGGTCAGACAGTTCTGCTTTGTCTGTGGAGGGCTCCTGAGGACTTACACTTGCAGCAGCCCCTCCCCCCTCCCCCCACTTTGAGCTCCTCCCAGATTCTGAGAGGAAGAAGAGGATCCTGCTGCCTCTAAACCTCTCGGGATGAACCAGCAGCATAGATATCACTGCACCTAGATGTTGCCTCTTCTCTCCCCGCAAGGCTTGTAGATTACCCAGACCACTAGCGAGCTCCTGAGCATGCCCACATAGATCCCCTACTTCTCTCAGCCCACTTGGGCCACGGCCTCCTGGGCAATCTCCTTTTTAGCTTTGTCTCCCATTAAGAATATAGAAAGGCCCTTTCTCCTTTTCCTGCTGTTGGGACACTTTCCTAGTCCGCATGAGTTCGCAGAGTTGGGGGTGCAGGAAGTGGAAGGACAAGGCCTCTTCGGGAGGGTGCATCCCTATAGCACAGTTCCGATCTCTTTCTAGAAAGCACAAAGATCACTTCTAAGGAGTTCCGTGCCCCTGTCCCCCTCAGATAAGGAAAGTGAGCAGCCTTTGAAGTTCCGGTGGAATGAGCGCACAGGTAAAAGGGTTGCCAAGTCAAATGGTGCCGAGAAGCTTCGGACCCGGAGGGTGGGGCAGGGATGGTGTTGGGTAGGATGAAGTTCTTAGGAACGTCTGCAGCTGACCTGTGTACTGCGTATTTCTCATCTGTGTACTGTGAGAACCCGTCACAGCCCCTTTTCTGGATTCCAGATCACCATGCCCGGTACATCTTTTTTTTTTTTTTTTTTAATCATTGACACCATTTTTCACCTCAGGGAAGCCAGAATAGTGTATGGCAGACATCTTGGGACCAGTGGTTTGGTTTTGTCTTCGAAGAAGCAGATTTGCCTTGCTAGCTGCCTGTGATCTGGGCAGGCCTTGGGAACCTGACTATCAGAAGGCTGGAGAACGCAGGAGCCAGGAGTTGAGGGAGGAGTTGTGGGACCTTAAGTATAAACATCCTGTGCTGCCCACAACTCACAACTGAGTCTTTCCGAAAAGCTCAGCCATTGTAGCAGGCTCAAAATTCACCTGGGGAGGACTTCTTCCTTAAGGAGGCACAATGTACCTGCTTGCTGAGTTCTTCCCCTTCAGGGTTTCTCCCTGGCCCTGGCCCTCCTTTCTTCTGCCATGCATTGTGTTTCTTGGGGTTTTGTCTTGGCCCAAACCGTGGAGAGGTTGGCACAACCCCATTGCCTGACCCCAGTTGCCTGTCTCCTTTGCCCCATAATTCACCCCCTGAACTCCCCTGGCTCCTGGCTCCTTCTTGAGGCTGCTTCTAAAGGACCTGAACTAGCTGGCCAGCTCCTGGGGTCTCTGTGGAGGGAAGGGGATGGCCCTCTCACCAGCGTCCCCCACACCCACACTGCCCTCATGTTTTGGGGCACACATGTAGTTCCCCAGGTAGGGCTCTGTCAGGCAGAAGCCCCAAGCTGTAGGGCTGGGCTCCCCAGAAACGGTTACCGATCCTCAGCCTCTGTCAGGGTGCTGAATGGAACTGGCGTGTTCTGGCAGACTGTTGGAGGTTGGTTCTAATGCTTTGAATTCACCGGGCCCCCCAAGTCAGGAATCTGCGTGTCCAAACCCTGAAGGTCCTTGTCTTCAATTGGTGTCTGATCAATCAATAAAGAGCCAACAGCCAGTGGCTGGGCAGGTGGACTGAGGCAGGACTTTGAGATTGGCGCAGGTTAGGAAATGGGTGAGAGGAAGCAGAGATCACCAGGACTGGGAAGAATAAAGACCAGTCTGAAAGGTGCCGACATGTGAGAATCAGGGAAAGTGGCCACACAAGGCCACTTCCCCAGTTGTGTTTGCGGGTAGCAAAGATGAAATATAGATTTTAAAAGATGTTAACTCAGGAGTACCAGAGGGGAGTGTTTGCTAGCACCAGAAAGGATTAAAAATGCCCAGCCAGCCGGGCGGTGGTGGCACGCGCCTTTAATCCCAGCACTTGGGAGGCAGAGGCAGGCGGATCTCTGAGTTCGAGGCCAGCCTGGTCTACAAAGTGAGTTCCAGGACAGCCAGGGCTACACAGAGAAACCCTGCTTTGCAAAAACAAAAAACCAAACCAAACCAAAACAAAAAACAAAAAGAAAAGCCCAGCCATTAAGCTAGTCAAGGCATATTAATGTGTGTGTGTGTGTGTGTGTGTGTGTGTGTGTGTGTGTGTGTGTGTGTGTGTGTGTTTCATATGTGAATCCAGATAGCTCTTGGGCAGTGCCCATGCGCAACCAGTCGGGAGCACAAAGTGGTTAGCTAAACACTCCGCAACAGCAGGTCATTGCAGGAAGGGTGAATGCAGTGAGCCAGATCTGCATGACACCTCTATCTCTGCAGGTGCCCTGCGACAGGAGCCCTACTAATCTCCCCAAGAGTAGCCAAAGCTCCCCTGGAGAGCCCAGGAGGGCCACCAACCCATTTGTGCCTCAGTGATGCGCATGGCTGAGGGGTGGTATTGGGAACAACAGTGTCATGTTCCTAAGATTCCCATCCCTTTACTGAGGGGCTGCTGTGCCTAGGACCAAGTGTCATAGCCCGTCTCTCTTCTTCCTTCCTGTTGCTAGAGAAAGCAGATTGCTGGGTTGTGGTCATCTTCACTGGGCGATTGACCACCATCCCTGTGCAGATCCCATGCAGTGTGGACAATGATGACTGACCTCTGGACCATCCCACCTCGCCATTCATGTTGGAGGAAGGTCATTTGTCTTCCATCTTCTGTGTAGAGGACGGGAGGTGACAACATTTCAAGACCTGGCCTAGCTTGCTCCCGTCAGCCTCTGGCTCTGACCTTTCCTCACCTTAGCAGCAGCCATGCCAGTAGAGTGCTTGCTTGAGTAATGGCTTTTCACACCTGTCCCGGAGCCTGGAGCCTCAGTGTCCCTAAGGAATGTCACTGCTGCTTAGTTCTTAGTAGGGTAAGGGAGACTTCCCATCTCTGCTTCCACTAGAGCCCCTAAGAGAACAACAATTCCAGGCTTCCAGCTCTGTTTACAATTTCTCTGGGAGCAGATTTTGCTCTAGATGAAAGTGAATAGAGGGTGGAACACTGGATTGGGGGGGGGGGGGCATCTGTCACACTGTTTCTTTAGATCCCCATGGTAAGACATCAGTTTCCACACTCCAGAAACACAGAGGCCCCCCTCCCCTCTGTCGAGGCAGAGGGTAAAACATTGCTTTGGAGAAGTGAGAAAAGACATGGTCCACTCCCCAGCTGGAGAAAGCGAAGCTCTGGGCTCAGGCTACCCTGGGAGGCTGGTGGCCTCGTGCCCAGTGGTCAGGGAGCTCCACCCAGAGGGCATCGTGGGACATTGCATGGAAAGAGCCTACTGCCACGCTTAGGGAGGGACAGCAAGGTCTCTTGACCTTCTGGATCTGGATTTTGGAAGGTGGCCCAGAAGGGAGCCTCCTGATCCAAAGAACAGCTGCCAGGAGAGCCCGAGTGCCCAGCCCAGTTGTGTCTTCAGTAGCCGCTGAGAAAGCCACCCCACGGGATCACCTTCCTCCTGTCAAGTGGGTGAAAGTGAAAGGGCCTTCCTGGTATTTCATAGCTTAGAAATGGCATCCTAGGGAGGGACTTCCTCAGGCCCTAATCAGAACCCGTCTCACTCTTAACTAATAGCCCAGGGTTTGGAGGTGGGAGGGCAGAGCCAAGGTCTGGAGAAAGGTGACTTTTTGTCTGGTTCCCCATTGTCTTCCAGCACCTAAGCGCTCTCTTTCCATGGCAACAACATTTTAGCCCCAGCAGATGTTCTCCTTAGAGAGCTGTAACTGTCTGAACAGCAGGACCAGGGCTGCCTCTTTTCGTGCCTGCTCCTGCCTTGCCCCCAGCCCTGCTTCCCACTGCTGCAGCCTTCACCCTCCACATCCCTGAGCTGGAAGTTACCAGGAGCTAGCAGAGACTTGTTGGGGAGCTGGTCTGCCGCCAGAGCCTGCTCCCTCTGCTTCCCTCCTCTGCCACCACCTGCCCCAAGGTTTGTGTTTTGTTTTGCAGACATTTTGAATTCACACCAGGTGTCCATTAAATCCCTGGGGGAAATCATTGGTGCTTCTGAGAGCTGACTGTCCTGAGTCTACCCAGCCTCTGCCAGGATTCTGTGGGTCTCCCTGGAATCGGGGACTGGTGTGTATGTGTGTGTGTGTGCACCCGCCATCTGACTTCCCTTCTCATCTAGCCATATGCCCTGAAGTGTGAAGACCTTGATGAGGTGTCCCAGCTCATTCCGTCTGCCTGTGCTACCCCAAGAGCCATTCATTCTTGAAGCTCCAGCATGGAGTTGCTTTCTGTCTTGCCTTTACTCATCTTTGCTAAGGGTAAAATCTTGTTTGTCAGGTGTCTTTCTTTAGTCTCCTAAACTGGCATAAACATTTGAGTCAAAAATAGTAAGCTTCCATTAAGTTAGAAGCCTGAGGCAGCTGAGCAAATTTTCCTCATCTTTGGATGCCGGGGCAGACTTGGGGAGGCTGGAAGGGCCCTTGCCTAGGTTTTTTGGTATTGCATGTAGAGTCAGTGAGCCATCACTCCAGCAAATAAAGGTTGTCATGGCTCAAGCTTGGGGTGACGGATACCTTCTCCTGGCTACTGCTTGCTGCCCTGTCCTGCCCTCTAAACTGTGGCATGGAAACCGAAAAGCAGCCCCTAGGCTGTGGGCTACAACCCAGGCAAAGTTACCTGGGTCAGAGATACAAATTCCTTGCTTTTCCGACTGCAGAGAAGAAATCTGCCCCTTTAAATGCATGTAACTTTATAAGAAGCCTAAACTTAAAATTTTGTTAGAAAAGGGTTGGTAAGGAAAATGGAGGATTGTCAAGAGCTGGTGTCACAGTTCCCAGAACCTGGCATTTTCCATCATAGCAAGTGGACATGAACCCATGGTTTCTTTAAATAAGTTTATTAGAGCCAAACTATTTAAATAACTTTATTTGATTCATCCTTTGGTAGATGAGAAAAATACATTACAAAATACATTATACAGAGGACAGCTCACAGTACACGTTACTAAAAACACAATCTACATGCCAGCCCTGGCTGGTGTTAAGTTCAGAAGGAAGCCTTACAGGCTATGAGATAGATTTCAGTTCTATGGAATGACTTATTCCCCTTGTATCCTCTGTGTCTCAACCTCACCATGTATTAGCACCCCTAACCTGGTGGGTGTAGGCAGAATTAGAGCAGCATCAAGTAGGACTGGTGAACTCTCCATCCCCCTAAAGCAGCAAGACATTCAAATCCCTAGAAGAGATGGGGAGTGGGGGAAGATGGCCAAACTCGAATGCCCATCTCAGAAGCATTAGCAAACATCCAGGCAACTGTTCCAGGGCTGGGTTTCCTAAGCTCCAGGACTTGGCTTGGCTGTCCCTTGCCTCTGTCACTTCAGTCTTCCTCCAGTCTGCAGGCAGGTGGTCCCACAGCAAGCTCAAAGAGGGAGATGCAGGCTCCATGTACTGCGTGCAGTCTCACAACAGCAGGTCCAACACTGGTAGCTGTGGCTCTGCAGACTTCTCCCCGGCTGTGCAGTTCCTGGAGCTGAGCCGAGGTCCCACTACACAATGCAACCACATTGAGCTACTGTTTCCAGTAGACCCACAACTTGGGAATGGCTAGAAAGAATCCAAAGTTCAAGTCTTTTCTTAGATAATCTAATAAAGCAGATGAGAGGTGAGAAGAGAGGACAGGAAGGCAGGGAACCAGTGAGTTACAGCCGCTCAGCAGGTTGCTTGGGATTAGAGGAAACCTCATGCATCCAGGAGCCAGGGCACCACCCCACTCAACTTAAAAGGAGTTCATGAAGCAGCTACTCAAGTCTCATCTTTTTCTTGGAAATTTCAAAAATGGAGATTAGTACAAAGAGGTACTAATAATCAGGATGTTTCTGGGCCTCTGCACTGTAGTTCAGCAAGCCAGACTGTTCCAAAGAGTTTAGGTACTGGTTGCTCCAGAGGCCTTCGGGAGAAATCTAGGGTCAGATCAGGCGAGTGCTTCCGCTTGGCCTTTCTCTTGTGCTAGCATCGAATTGCAGCCTCTCTGCAGCTTCTCCTTGCTACCAAAGCATGGTGGGCCTGGCACCCCTCCCCCCACCCAGCAGTCAGGGGATGTGGGAATAAAAATAAAGATGAGTCAAGACCAGCATCTTCAAATTAACAAACTGTAATTGTTTTCCCAAAGATACATTTTTTCATACACATCCATCATACACTGTAACCAAAAAAAGCAGTGTACATGAAATAAGAGAAAATAAATTAAAAACCCATAGCATAGGTAAGGAGGCTCTAGTCTGGAGCACAGCTGAGTTTCCAGCAATATAAGGAGGCTTGAGAGTTTCTTTATAAGAATGCCTGCTAGCAAGGGTTCCAGCGAGGTGGTTGGTCTGTAGTCAGTCTTGAGTACTTGAGACAGTTCAGTGTGTGTTGTGGGTTGTTGTTTTTCCTTAGCGTTTAGAATAGCCATCATTGTCCTGCAATAGGCAGAGCTATCACGTCCAGGAAAAATGAGGGGGGGAAACCAGAGGCAGCGTGAGATCCAAACACAGCATTCAAAGGTAATTGGTCCAGTGGTGCCTGGGGAGGAGGAAGGGTGAGACTCCAGGGCTAGCCATCTTCCTTTGGGGGTGTGTACCAGCCTGCACAAACAGACAGACAAACAAAACACAAACCAGCATAGTGAGGGGAGGCCCAGGCCAACTTCACCTGCCCCAATCAATCCCTGAGGACACCTCCATGTTCCAGGAAAGCATATGCTAGGAAGGCTACTGTGTAGGGGAGCGGAGGCGGCTTACCCGGAGGGTACTGTAAGGGAGGGAGAATGGTGAGCCCACCTAGGGCAGGAACTGGATGGGCTTTGCAGAGGGTAACGCAGAGGACAGTGCCCAGGCTACCAGAAACCCCACTACTGGTTACTTCTTGGGAAGAAGAGGGACAGTACTCCAGACTTCTGGAGAACTGGGCAGACAATGGACCAGGAGACAGTAAGGCTCAGAAACCACGAAGGCCTCTGCACTTGACTAGAGCGGGGCCTGGCCTGGCCTGGGGCCAGCCTCACCGTTTTTTTCATGGATCTGCACCAAGGACTTGTAGGACTGCTGTGCTCTCGTCAGGCTATACTGAGACTGGGGAGAGAAAACCATCAGATCAGGTCATGGCCATCTGCAACCTACTGTCCCTCACCTGCAGGCTGTCACCCAGGGGCCCAGGAGTCTCAGCTTCTAGAACCAACCATCTCTGCCTGGGAAGACCTTGAGGACACACCACACATGATATCTCTTCCCAGACCTGTGCCACCCCAACATCTGAGGATGCCCCTGGGGCCAATGCCCTCCCTCCATTTCAGGGGCCTTATCCTCTGACCCTAAAAGGCAGCTTTAGCTGGCTGGTGGCCTAAACTGTACTTGGCTCTCACAGTCCCAGGGTCCTTACTTTGTTGGCTCCAAACTGCACCCGTGCTTTCCCCTTCACCAGCGTGGCGCTGATCTGCATGATCACGGACTCTATGGAGTAGGCACTGCTCCAGCCCTGGGGCACGGCAGGGACAAAGCAGGAAGTCAGGATACAGCTTCCTGAGACACCTTCAGCACCTTTCCAGGCAAGAGGCTGCCTTTACAGAGGGGTCCCTTTACTCCCAGCACAGTCACCACCTGTCCGCCTAGGTTGCTGGGTACAGGCTATGCCTAGTGCAACGAAAGGGCCATATTATGGCTAGGGTTGTTCCCCCACCCCATTAACCAATGGGGTTAAAGCTCAGCCAGCCCCACCCAGGCCAATGGCCGAGAGTGAAACAGGCTCACCTGCTTGGTGAGAAGTTCCATGCAGATGGCACCTCCACCCAGAACATACCTGCAGAAGAGGGGTTAGTCAGCTGTGCCTGGCCAGAGGTCCAATCCCTTCCACACCTGCTGCACCAGAACGGCCTATTCCCTCTGCCCAGCCACTCACCCTCCAGAGAGGACTGGAGACACAACCCTGACGAACGGTGGGTCAAAGGGGAAGTTATCCTGAGAGAGAGGCAGGTAACAGTTAGGGAGGGAGGCCGGCATCCTCACAAGACTAGAGGCAGACAGGGAAGGCTCAGCCAGGGACAGAACACTGAAAACAGGCCATCTTACTTTAAAGGAGAAGTTAAGTAGGATGAAGTCTGCTCCTTCCTTCTCCTTCAGGATCTGAAGATCATTGTGCAAAGCGCTATCCTGGTCAACTCTACAAAGCAACGAGTCTGGGCTCAGCCTGCCAGGTACTGACCAAGCAGTCTCCTGAGGGTTCCACTGCCCACACCTGCTCCTAGGATCCCACAACACACTGAAAGGGACAGGACTGGCCCTAGGGCTCCACCAGTCACTCCACTCATGTGGCTCCCTCAACCCTTCTCATCCCAGAGCTGCCACTCACTTGAGGAGTTTGACATTCCAGTCATAGAGACTGTCATTCACGAGTTCGACTGCATAGTTTCCTGAAAGGAGAGGAGGCACTGGCCTCAGTAAGATGGGTCTGGACCAAGGGGCAGATCCCTCCCTCCCTCAAGAAAAAGGCCCAAGCTGGGTGGTGGTGCAGCTTTTAATCCTAGCACTTGGGAGGTAGAGGCAGAGGTAGGTGGATCTCTGAGTTTATGGCCAGCCTGGTCTACAGTGTGAGTTCCAGGACAGCCAGGGCTACATAGAGAAAGCCTATCTCGGCAAACCAAACCAAAACCCAAACCTCAAAACCACCACCACCACCAACGAAAACCCCTCAAAGGGTCCAGGTTTGTTTCTGGATATGCACCAACCCATGCCTTGAGGAGTTCTAATCCTTGTCTGAAAAGTTTATAAGCATTTGTATGATCTTAGAAATTCTCAAGGAGTCCTTACCAGCATACTGTATCCTTTTAAAAATAATTACATTAATATGCTTATTACACGTGTATGGGTATGAAGTAGAGGCTCTGTCATGTGGGACTGGAAACTGAATTCAGGTCCTGAAACTTGGTGGCAAGTGTTTTTACCCACTGCTCCATCTTCATACTGTGTCCTTTTTGAGGGTATCCTGTGCAGCCCCTGTGCGAACTCACCGCCTTTGAAACTCTGTGATCGGTATATATCCCTGAGCTCCTTCATCAGCCGGTCAGTGGCCTGCACCGAGCCAGACACTGCACCCTGGGAACGAGGGGAAACACCATTACTCCTTAGTCTGGTGGGTAGACCTTAAGGCAGTCTGGACTAGGGATAGGACTGGAAAGATCCAATAAAGGAGACGGCTCTCTATACTGATGGGCAGTGGCCTGCCACTCCCCAGCCGGGACCCAACAACCCTTTGCCTTGCCTCTCTACAAGGCACGTACATTTAAGTAATCTTGCCTCTGGTTCTTTTTAATTTTCTCTAGGATGGCCAGGTTCTCTTTTCCGATGCCATCATCTTCAGACTTCTTGCCCTCGGCTGGCTCTTCCTCTTTCATTTCATAGTGATCTAGGTCTTCTGTATCCTGAGGCAGGAGTGCAAAGGAATGTTACCACAAAAGTAGTGGATAGACTTTTCCTCAGTCCACTTGTCCCAGAGCCCCAAGCCACCCCCCCTCCCCCCATGGTCTTAGCAGTAATTTCCCAGTTCTAGAAAACAGCTCAGCCCTATTAAGGCAAGTTTGTTTTTAGTTTTTGGAAACAAAGTTTCAAATAGCCCAGACTAGTCTTACACTCATTATAAAGCAAGGATAATCCCAATTTTCCTGCTTCCACCTGCCAAGTGTTATGGATGCAGGTGTGCACCTGGCTTTTATTTTAGACAGGGTCTTGCTGTGTAGCCTTTGCTGTCCTGGAACTCACTACGTAGACCAGGCTAGCTTCAAACTTGCAGGGATTATACTGCTTCAGACCCCTGAGTACTGAATTAAAGGCCTATGTCAAGTCTGGCCTTCCAAGGTAATTTTCTTTCCTTTCTAAATTCCTAAACCACAGCAGCAGAGCTACAAAGAGGACCAAGAAAGGGACTGTCTTCTTGTCCCTAGGAAAACCCTGCTCCAACTGTCCCTAAAATTCCTTTGGCAGCAGAAAACTCCCCAATTTCTAGATGAATGACTCTGGCTTGCAGTGGTGAAGGAAAAGTAAAAGCTTGCTTTACTAGGCTAGACTCTCACCCAGGAGTCCTTAGGACCCTAGGCCTAAAGGAGAAAACTAGGACCAGCTAGGTGGCTTGGCGGCTTGCTGAGAAGGCTGATAACTTGTGTTCTATCCCTGGAACCTACATGGTAGACAGAACTGACTCCTCAAAGTTGTCCTGTCTTACAACACATTTAAAAAATAAGAAAAAAAGAAAACTAGACCATAATCTTTTTTTTTTCCTCCCTACAAGAGCAGGACCAGAATTAGGTCCCTGGAAGCACTCATTGCAAAGATGGAAATGAGGTGGGCCAAAGCAAGAGACAGTACAACTTAACACTATAGTTAGCTCCTTATTCACCCCTGCTCTGAGGGAACAAGCAGCTCGCTGAGCAGAGGCCACACTGTGGCAACCTCAGGCCCACAGTCAGGTGCTGCGGGCGTGGCAGAGGCTGAACATCTCGAGGAAGGACTACGTTTCAGGGATCACCTGTCCACTGTGGGTCTGAAGATCAGTACAAAGTCACAGAGTATGGGCCCAGTGATAGGAAACAACATGATCAGAGACACCTTATAACAAGACATCCTGTACTAGGGGCAACATACAACAGCTTACTTTATAAAGTATTTATTCTTCTATCGTTATCTTCACTTATCATAGAAAAGCTAAGACCCAGTGAATTAATTTTCATTAATTTCACTAATAAATTTTATTAATTCTCCAGTCAAAGGAGACTTCACAGAAATAAGTTCTATCTGGCTATGAAGCGTAACTATGATTTACATTCTACCTAAAGCTTGGGTGGCACATGTCTGCAGTCCTAGCACTTAGTATGTAAAAGCAATAGGATCAACTCAGGCCATCTCCGACTACACAAGTGAGTGTGAGGCCAGCCTGGCTTACACAAAAATAAATCAATAGGAACTAGGGAAATGGCTCAGCAGTTAAAAAGCTGCTCTTCTAGAAAACTGGTTCCCAGCACCCTCACAGGGACTTACAACCACCTGTAATACCCGTCCCGGGGGATCTGATGCCCTTTTCTGGCCTCCACAGGCACTGCACATATGTAGTGCATAGATATTCACACAGCAAAAACATCCATACATATAAAAATGAGAACACAGTATCTATATTTTTTAAAGATTCTGTCAGGTGCACTATACACTACTTATTATCTGAAACTATCATGTGATACGTACGAGTCAGAATCCTATTTTATAAATGAGAAAACTGTACCCTAATGAGAATAAATAAAAGTCCCCAACTAGGACAATCAGGATACAAACTAGGGTCTGTCATGATTCCTGAAGCCATCTGAGATTAAGTTTGCCCAGTATTTACTTGTTTTAACACACTGGCAACTAAATGCTTTCAAAGAATGGATCCAGACAGTGATTTCCTTTACAGCAGGCCAGTCAGTCTTTATCCTATTG
This sequence comes from Mus musculus, assembly GCF_000001635.26. Classification (NCBI taxonomy): domain Eukaryota; kingdom Metazoa; phylum Chordata; class Mammalia; order Rodentia; family Muridae; genus Mus; species Mus musculus. Next base: position 89,777,384 of record NC_000069.6, on the reverse strand, counting down.
ATATTGTTTCTTCCCCCAGTTTGAAGCTGGAGCTATTAATATCAAATGACCCATACTGATGACAAGCACTTCTTGCCAATGCCATCTTGAGTAGCAAGCCTACCTCAGGCATCTCTTCATCTTCATCTTCTGAAGACACTTCTTCCTGCGTGCACTGCAGTGGAGAAGGAGGCAAAGACGAAGATCAGACCCAGTGGGTGCTAGAATGCAGCATCTGACCTATCCTCTGGCCCTGAAGGTCTGGAAGCTGAGCACTGCCCATAAAGATGCCAGTTTCTCCCCCAGCCAGGTCTGAGTGGTAGCAAGAGCCCAAGGCATGGATGACTTTGATACCAGCCAATTATTCTCTCCCGACCACATGCCATAGCTGCTTTTGCCATCTATTCTGCAGAGCCCAACTTACCTTTCCTCAGCACCCTGCTCTCATTTGCTCTTCTCTAGAGCTCTAGTGCATTTCTCATCCTAAGCAAAGGGCCTGGGTTTCCAATAGCTATCAACTGCTATTGCTTCAATAATAAAATTCCCTCTCATCTCAACCGTCGGGATGCTGCCCGTGAGGCTGAGTTCTGATAGGGCAGAAGCAGTGAGTAGTGTCCCATTTAGCTAGATTCCCATCTGGAGAAGAAAGCGGCTGAGAATCACATGTGTGTTTGGGAGCGGTGGGGGTGGGAAGGAGCTACTGCAGCTCTGTTTCAATTACCAAGTATTTCTTAAGCACTCTTTGGGGTGACAGCCACAGGACCCAAAGCCCATTCCTCAGCTGCATACCTGCTCTGCTGGCAAGGGCTGATCCAGCATTTCCACATCAGGATGCTGAGGGAGGTTGTAGAGTTTACACAGGTCAGAGATGATCCTCTTCAGATGCTGCAAGAGCTGGGGGGAGAGACATTAAATACGTCTTTCCTACTACAATCTGGATAGCTGCATGGATGAGCTTTTAGCTTAGATCTCAAAATGGTGGCTGGTTCTCTACACTGGATGGACCTTGTGGTTATAGGAATGACTTTCCCTAGTGGACCTATCCTGGAGCTGCTACAGGACTCTGCCCCCTCTGGCTTCAGTAGGCAACTCTCCTAAGAAGTAAGGTCCAAGACATTCCACCTGGGGCACCACCCACTCTTCAAAACTAGCTGCCTCACAGGGAACGTTAGTTGCTGAAGCCTCTTCAGGAACACACACATTCCTCCCCACTGCCCCCCTCACCAAAGTATTCCCTTTCTTTATGTCCACCAGCCTCTCCAAGACAGCAGCCAAGTTAGGGTCATCGGACTCCACCGACCAGATGGGGGGCACAGCAGGGTATGATTCCTGAGGGGGAAACAGGAAGAGTGGTCACAATGAGAAACTTTACGAGAAACCAGTTTTTGCCTAGCCTTCCTTCTTCTGGTTCCTTTCTTCCCACCACCATGTCCTACACTTATAACCTCAGCTTCCCTAGAAAACTAGCCTGGAAGGACCATACCCAAGAAGCAACCTGCGGACTCTCTTCCTCTCAGAGTACAAACCAGGGAAAGCTGAAGACAGTAAAGGAAGCTCTGGCTCTACTGTCCTGCCTGCCTGCCTGCCACACTCCAAGTTCTCCCACACCAGGCCAGACTCCTTCAGTGTTTCCAAACTCAGGGGAGGGAAGATCACCTCATAACAGTCACACTGATGTGAAAAATGCAGGCTTGTAGCCACCAGGGGAGAAGGAACTAATAAAATAGTCTCCAAAGCTAGTAGCAAGATCCACCCCCACCCCCCAGAGTCCCTCTAAGACCCATTCTCCCTACCGCTCCCTCAGGAACCTGCCCTCATCCTGAGCCCAGGCATGGGCTGGGAGAACAGAGCCTATGCTACTGGCATTCCCAGCATTCCTGAGCCACCATGCCACAGGAGCCTGAACAGACTCCCCTCCTCTGCCCAAGGCAAGAGGGCCAGTGTAGGCCAAGTTTCTTTTAGAGGGGCCATGGGCACTGCAGCTGAGAACCCCCAAAGACAAAGATAGTAGATGGCCTTGGCAACCGAAAGGAAGCAGCTGGAGGAGGCAAACCTACCCGTAAGTGAATCCACTTAGCAAAATCCAATCTTTGATGTTTCAACACATGCCAAGGAAGCCTTACCCACTTCTACTGGGGATCTTAGCGATGCCACAGCTCTAACCAGTGCTGCAGGAAAAACAGTACCAAAGATGCTACAATCTTTACTTGACTGAGCCACTCCTGGTGGTCCTAGCTTGGTGAGGTAAGCCTCAGCTGGGATAGATGAGGCCCCATCAAAACTCAAGTATCTCATTATTACTCCACTCCCAAAGTTACCTCACCAAACCACGACCTGGTTTGGTGGCAGAAAGGGCTAGAAAACACCATGAAAAAAAAAATGAATCAAAGCCTCCAAGAACCACAAAATTCACGTCTGTCTTCCCCCCAGGCAACTCCCGTTTCCAGTGTGGATAAAGGTGCTCCAGGAGGGACAAGACCATTACAGTGGGCGTTATCCAACAACGTGAGCACTGTATCGCGCAGTACCAGCTGTTATAAAATTGCACCCAACAATTTCCTCAAGGGACACTAGGGAATAAAATAAGGCAGGACGCATGGAAGATGCCTCCTGACCAAGGATAGGTAGGATGGAACGATGCCTACTGGGGAGCGATGGCACTGCTGCCGCTCAAAACACACATTGCTGTCACCACCAGAAAAGGTGACAGTCACCTAGGATAAGCAGATGTGACCCCAGGAGTGGGGAGGAAGTGGCAAAGCTGCTACGAGCCAAGGCAAAAAGAGGAATTAAAGGTTAGTTACACCAGAGTTAGTAAGAGGAGATCCAACGTGGGGTCAATGAACGGCACTATTCTTTAGTGAAATTCAGGGAGCAAAGAGGGGTTGTACGAGGGATGCCTAGGCAGGGAGCCTACAGGTGGGTACATATAAGTGGAAAGAACTACTGAGAAGGGTCATTATGGAACCGGGCTGAGTTCCAGGCTACGTCCTTCCAGCACAGGCCTGGAATCTTATTAGAGTTGGGGTGGGGAGAAGAATGGGTCATTTCTAGGTGACATGGTAAAGTTGTGGAGGAGTAAGCAGAAGGAGCCAAAATCATAAAACCTGAGGTGTGGGTGGATTCATAGGAGGAGGTGGTTGAGGGGCCACATGTCCCGATGTCCCTTGCTCTCAGGGGTCAACAGTAGAGACTGTGACTGCACCACAGAACCTCAAGCTGAAGAAACAAGTGTAGCCTGGAGAGAAGGAGCCAAGCACCAAGAGGGGGGCTCTGGCCTCCGGGTCCTTCGAGAGCAGGAGGTTGTATGGTGTGATTTCGATCACCAGACAAGGGACCCCCAGCGTGGCGCAAGCGAGGTCCTCACCGTGATGTTGCAGTGGATGCGGACGGGGTCCCCCGGCACCGATCCCCGGGAGGGGAGATGGGGTCCGGGCGCAGCCCCGGCCCCGGCCCCTCCGGCTCCGGCCAGCAGGAACTCGCAGCTCAGCTCGTCCAGGCAGGCGCTGGCAATGCGGAAGCGCTCGTGGCCGCGGTGGAAGATGGACTCGAGCAGCTTCAGCTCCCGCCTCAGGCAGGGCCCTGGCCCCGGGCCCCCTCCCGGGCCGCCCCCGGCCCCCGGCGCCGCCCCCTGGACCCCCAGTTGCTGCCCCGGCCCCGGCTGCTGCTGCCCCTGCGGCTGCGGCTGCTGCATCCTCCGCTCCGCTCCGCTCCGGGGCCGGCGGGCCGGGAGCCTCCGGCCTCCGCTCCGGGCTCCGCCGCCGCCGCGGTCCGCACTTCCTGATCCCCCCTTCGCCAAGATGGCGCCGCCGCCACCTCCGGGACAGGCCCCCTCCGCTCGCCGGCCCACCCCCCCCACGGCCGCCGGAAGCCGCGCGCCCCTCCCCCTCCGCGGCGGCCCCGCCTCCGGCCTCACGTGACCTCTGAGCTCCGGCCCCCGGCACGTGATCCGCGCGTCTTTCCCGCCCCCCGGCCCGCGCCTGTCACCCTCCACATGTGACCCTAGGCCCTCGCCTCGCTGCTCGAAGCGCTTCCGTGCGTGTACGTGCGTCGTGCGTGACCGTGCACCGGGGGGCCTTTGCCAGCGCTTCCCTGTCACATGGCCGGCGTCTCTTGTCACGTGGCCGGTGCCTGTGTTCCCAGGGGCTCCCCGCGCGGGACTCTGGCTTCCTGCTTGCGTCCCGCGGCCCCCGCGTGCGGCGCATGGCCGTGTCTGTCCTGTATTCCCATGGGGGTCGTCGGGCCGGGTCACCGGCCTCCGCGTCTGCGGCGGGAAGGCGCCTTTCGCTACGGTCGGAGAAACGGACTTGGATCTCCCTGCGGTTCCTCTATGGTGTGTGACCTTGGGTTATCTACGCTCCTGGGGAGCCTCAGTTTCTCCATCACAACAATGGCACTGTACAAGACGGGGAGGCCTCTTTAGCCTGTTCCCAAAGGCTCTGTGCAGGGATACTGAAGTATCGAGTATGGTCGCTGGTCAGCTACGTCTGAGGGGACAGATGGTGCGGCTTCCTCCACAGAATCACAGGGCTTCGTTATGTGTGAGTGCAGAGTACTAAGCTAGGGGTTGCATAGACGACACCCACGCCTACCTGCTATTCTTCTTCCCACCTCGTCGCACTGATCCTGAACGGGGCTTGAAGTTTGCGGCAGTACCTCGTCGTTCCCACTAGGTGGCACTATCACAAAGGACAACGGAGGGTCCTGAAACCCAGAGCTGCAAACTGGCAGGTGCCAGGATGTTGTAAGGCCTGATGGGTTTGGGACCAATTCATCATGTGAGCCGTTGGCCCGTCTACCGTCACCACCTCTATGTTTTTTGGAAGCTGACTGTACCTTGGTGCTGGGCTACTGATTCACTCAGTGATGTTAGCAGAAAGCTTTACTAGGCCAAGTTTAACTCCGTATGTTTTAAGAAATTCGTGTTCTTTGAGCCTGGGGGGATGAGTGTGGGTGTGTGGGTGGGGCTGGTTTTTCTAATGACCAGAGCAGCCTGAACATTTAGCTGCATACCATCTTTGTGCCTATGTCCACAAGCTGGAAGCATAAAATACTAGGGTAAGCCAGTCCTAGCAGAACAGGGTTGTAGTCGCAACTATCTAGGAGAGTCAGAAGGCCAAGGCCTACCTGGATAACTTAGTAAACTCCTTTCTCGGCCAAATAACTAATAAATAAGGGCTGAGGGTGTGGTAGAATGCTTGCTTAGCTAGTAGAAGCTCCAAATTTGACACCCTCCCCCATCATCACACACAAAAAGAGTAATTGTAAAAAGTCTAATTTATCAAGCATTCCCCAAGCCAGGAATACTAAGCAAATATTTCTAACCCTTAACACCATTGCAAGGTGAGTGCTTTAACCTGTATTTTACAGATAAAGGTCAGGATGTATAGATACTGAGCAGAACTTCTAAGTCTGTCTCCACGTCCTTTACCCTGTTCTGTCTGCTTGCCTGCTTCCTTTATTGTTATTGTCAGGGTCTTGCTATATAGTCCAGGCTGGCCTGAATCTTATTCTCTTGTCTTAGCTTCCCAGTGCTTAACTTATAGGCACACATGCACCACCTTGCTCAACTCCCCTATTCTACTAGCCCCACACACTTCCTTTTAGAACTTTTCACAGATCACATGACCTTTAGCCCTTACCCAAGGAACTGGAACTTTAGGTCTTCCATGTCCCCAACCCCATATACAAGTTTTAAATGTATACATTTACTTATTGTCCTGAAGATTGAGCCCAGGGCCTCATCCATGCTATGCTTTGTCATTGAGAAACCCAGAAGTCAAGGTCAGTGGGGCATGGTGCCTTCTATTGCTACTTCACTCAGCATCTCAGCTCTTTTGGTTGCTGCTAAGCTTCATGTAAAATCATACCTAAGATAATTGGGCATGAGTGTGGTTGCCATCTGAACTGGAAATGAAGTAGATATATTTATTTAGTGAATGCAGAGGCAAGTGATTAAAAACAACCTACCCTCATGGAATTCATATTAAGGAAAATAGAAATTATAAAACCAGAATCTACAAAACAAACTGCCTTGTTAAATGTGGGAAATGGACAAATATTTACTGAGCACCTACTGTGTATGATACACTGAAGAAACAGCATTAAATGAAACAGATTCAGTCCTTATTTTCTCAACCTGACAGGAAATCAGACACTTGGGCCAGTCAGATGCCACACAAGCCTAGTGTCTTGAGTTTAATAATGTTAGGTACCCAAAAAAGTAGAAGAGCATAGACTCCACAAAGCTGTCCTCTGATTTTCACACACCATGCCATGGCCTTTGCCCCTCCTAACAATAAATACAAACTAAGCAAAGCAGACATTTAATGCACAGAGACACACTCAGGCACTGACTTTTAGCTGTAGTAAGTGCCTCAGAGGGGAAGACTAGCCATCTGGAAAGGAGTTCTGAATGAAGGACACTCATTTCTGAAGAGTGAGTAGCACGGGTGGAGCAAGAGCTGACATGTCTCAAGTTACAGAGTGTGAGAACACCAGCAAAGGCTACAAACTCAATTCAAATTACAATTAGATTTATTAAAACTGCAAGTGGGGTTTTAAAGCCACTTTAAAGCCACATCAAAGGCATGCTGCCAACAAGGGGTTAAGAGAAGGATTTTTTTGAAGGTGGAGATGACCATTATCTTGCTTCTGTGGAACTTGTAGCTGTGTAAGAAAGTTCTTAACTTCCCTCAGCTATGTGAGGCACCGTCTCTTTCCCCTTATTCACAGCTCTAAAGGGGATACCTCTGAAAACAGTGATAAGTGGGTTTACAGAAGCCAGGGCAAGCTGTTAATCATTTCACAGCAGTTACACCATTCTGTGGAGGGTGGAGTTTGCTAGGAGTTCATCTTTCAGAACTTTAGGGCAGAGCTCTGCCAGTGGGTATCAAAGAAGTACCTGGTACAGAATGCAGTTTCCTTAGCCATCACAATGGCACACAGGGTTTTAAGGAAAGATTATCAAACTGAAGGAACAGAAGAATAATTGGTCTAGAATAGAGGAGAATGATGGAGGTAGGGCAGGCAAAGACCAGATCTTGGAGCGTTTAGGGATTTGAGCTTATTGTAAGAACTGGGAAGATTGAAAGGTCAACAGAGCCTTAAGCTGTGGAAGCAAATATCAGTAGCAGCACTAACAGAGCTGAGCTTTGTGGGAAACCAAGGTTTGGTTCTGAAGTGGAAGGAGGTTAGGAAGAAAGGCATAAATTCTAAGACAAAGGAGGGGATCCAGCACTCAGGATGCTGAGACAGGAAGATCATGAATTTGATGCCAGCCTAAGCTACACAGACCCTGTCTTAAAAAAAAAATAAGGAAGAGAAATCGGGATTGTAGGGTTACCTCAATGGCAGAGTATAAACTGTTTTAATTTTTTTCTAATGTCTGCTTTTCTTACAAACAGTAACCAGTTGTTTTAACTTCTTAGCAGCCCTATAGTCCCCGAGTGGTGCACTGTAAGAGCTGTCAAACTTCAGCCCTTCTTTCCAGCCCTCAGCTGCCGTGTCATACCACCACAAGAGTTTTCAAAATGGCCGCACCACAACACCTCACCTGCTGTCATGAGCATTACCACAGGAGCTGTCCACGGTGACAGTGCCTTCTTTCCTGCCTCAGCCTGTGGCCATCATAAAATTAACATTAAAGGAAGAAGTTACTGCAGGAGCTGTCCACAGTGGCACTGCCTCCTCGCTAACCTCCCCACCAATCCCTGATCTTCCCCAAGCGTAGGACTTGAAATCCCACCAATCCTCACATTGGAAATCTGCCCGAAAAGTTCTAGCCCCTGAGAAATCCTATATAAGCCCTGCCCTTTGTTCAATCTCTGCTGTCCATTTCCAGAAGCCACCCCTGGATTTGTCCTTCCTTCTCCTGGATTCATCTCTCCAATCCCTTCATGAGATTTGCTGCCTGGTGTGACTCTTATAAGCCAAGAAGCGATGAAGAGAAGGGAAGAATTAAAGCAGGGGAGGGGGCTCAGCTTCCTGATCTCTTCAGCTCAGCTGGGATACCCTCCCCTGGGAGCTGCAGTGTCTCTGCTGAGAAGGCTTCAGGAATCTCAGAGCTGTGTGGCTCCTGGACTCCCATGTCTCGGGATGCCCTGCCCTTGAGACACTGCCCCACATCAGCTGTGCAGTTCCTGGGCTTCAGAGCCCCAGTAGATACCCTTCCACTGAGCAGAAATTTATAAGCCCTCGTCCTGGTTTAATCACTCGGCCCCTTCAAAGGTTTCTCCCAGCCCTTCCTCCCTCAGTTCACCAACAGTATGCTTAAAGAATCCCTTCTCTCAGTTTTCTCAGTACTGGCAACTCCAAACTATAGCAACTGTTCTAGCCTATCTGCTCAGCTCAGCTTCTCCTGGCTCAGCTGTCACCAACTGTCTTCTCTTTTTACTCTGTTAGAAGAATTCATGTTCAACTCCCTTCTCTTTTCCCTCTGCTAGCCCTGTGCTTTCTCAGCCTCAGTTGGCTTTTTTTTTTTTTTTAAATCTCCTGTTCCCAGAAATCCAAGAGGCAACCAACACTGAAGATCACAGGGTCCGGCAGTTCTAACAGCTAAGAATTCTTAAAAGGCCAGTTGACTAGCAACTAGGGATCCTTTAAAGGCCCAGGCTCACAAGACAAATCACACTACAACAGAGGGCTTGCTGAGCATGTACAATAAATAATACAGCCCAAGAATGCTTACTCAGATGAAAAGAGACTCGTGAATTAACGAATGAAGGATGATCACAAAGGTATAACACACTTGGATCCTCTTTGCAAAATGTCTAAAATGTACGTTTTATGTGTATATTTGTGTGCCCAAAATATGACAGCTGAGCAGTGGTGGTACACACCTTTAATCCCAGCATTCAGGAAGCAGAGACAGGCAGAGCCAAGTTTGAGGCTAGGACTGTCTACAGAATGAGTCCCAGAACAGCTAAAGCTGCACAGAGAAACTCTGTCTTGAAAATAAAACAATAACAAGCAAAACAGACATGAATGTTATTTTAAATAAGTGTTTTTATTAAAATGATAAAAATATTTATTTTTAAAAGTGTTATTTTAATAGTTTTAAATACACATACTGGGCTGAAGAGATGGCTCAGTGGTTAAGAGCACTGACTGCTCTTCCGAAGGTCCTGAATTCAAATCCCAGCAACCACATGGTGGCTCACAACCATCTATAATTAGATCTGATGCCCTCTTCTAGAGTGTCTGAGGACAGCTACAGTGTACTTACATATAATAAATAAATAATGCTGAGAATAAAAGTTATTTAAAAATACACGTACTATAAAATTTACTATTTGCATTGATACTATTATGTAATAATTTCCAATAACTAGTTTTAGAATTTTTTATTTTATGGGTATGAGTGTTTGCTTGCATGTACATATTCAGGTGCGGTGTGTGTATCTGTATCAATGGGTGTAATATCTGTGGAGGCCAGAAGAAGACATTCCATCTGAAATTGGAGTTGCAGGTGTTTGTGAGCTGTGATTGCTAGGAATCAAATTGGAGACGTCTAGAAGAGCAGCCAGTGCTCTTAATCACTGAGACATTCTCAGCCCCAGAAGCCCAAACTTGAAGAGACAAGGGGTCTCTTGTCTTTGAAGAGGAGGAATAGTGGCAGGGAGGAGAGCCTGATTATTTGTAATTGTTCTTTTACACAAAATCTGGGCGTTTATGTATCCAGATATGCGGACTATAGTTCTCTGTGTCATTGGTATACCTAAATATTTGTAGATACATAGTTTTGTCTCTTCCTTTGGAGGCACGATTTTGAATCCTCTCTGCTTTGTTACTTCGTGTTTTAAAGTTGGTCTTCATGAACACAAGTATTACCCTGATAACAAAAATTTAAAATGCAAAACACTTTAAATAAAGGAAATGTATTAATTTTAATGTCTTCAGGAGAAAACATTCCTTGTAATCAGGGGCACTAGAACTCTGCTTACTCTCTCTCTGTGTGTGTGTGTGTGTGTGTGTGTGTGTGTGTGTGTGTGTGTGTGTGAGTGTGTGTGTGTGTGTGAGTGTGTGTGTGTGTGTGAGTGTGTGTGTGTGTGTGAGTGTGTGTGTGTGAGTGTGTGTGTGTGTGTGAGTGTGTGTGTGTGAGTGTGTGTGTGTGTGTGAGTGTGTGTGTGAGTGTGTGTGTGTGTGAGTGTGTGTGTGAGTGTGTGTATATGTGTGTGTGTGTGTGAGTGTGTGTGAGTGTGTGTATATGTGTGTGTGTGTGTGTGTGTGTGTGTCAGGGATGATAATTCTGTGTTTTTCTCAACCCTGTATGGTTCTACATGTCTCCTGCTACCTGTCTTCTTGGGGAATATAGAAGGCATGTGGGTACAGATGAAGAGGGAGGATGTCCCATTCTCCTTTGTCACTTGTTGCTTATCTCAGTCAACTCATTACTTGCCAAGCTAGAAGTAAACTCAAAGCAAAAATCGAAGATTTGAGGAGACTGAGGCGTATAGGTTACCTCCTCAGGCTTTAGACAACTGAGTGCCCACCCCTCGAACCCATCATTCATATAGTCAGTGTCCCGCCCCCAGTCAGTCATCCATAGAGCAATTAAATGCCCCGACCCCCAAGTCTATCATGTACAAGATAGGAGATGTAGAAGTCTGTCATTTAGAAGGCAATGAATGGTCCCGAGTGTGTCATCTAAAAGGGGAGTAGCCTTCAGTCCATCATCAGGAAAAGAGTAAGCACTCCAGGAAGTTTAGCAACAGAAGACATTGTCAGCCTTCCTCCACCATGCTGCATCCACTGGAGATGCTGTCTCGGGATGTGGAATACCTGTGAGCTAGCCTTGCTATGAGTCAGCTCTGCTTTCACTTATGTCCTATCCAGTCCTTGTTGCCTTCCCTGCTCCCAGCTTCTACAGTGCTCATGTTTGTCTTCCTATAACAGTCAGCACAGTGTCTAGTAATCTTCTACTAGTGTGGTCTCTTTAATATCTGGAACTAAGTCTTTTTGATCATTGCCTCCTCTGTACCAAACAATTGTGAGCTCAAAGGACATACTCAACCTGTGTTGATCTAAATTGTTGAAGACAGATCTAACCCTTGAACCTTTCCCCAAGTGATGTGACTGCACACACCCTTTGCCTTCTTGCTAGGCTTCACTGTGATGTGACTGCACACACCCTTTGCCTTCTTGCTAGGCTTCACTGTGATGTGACTGCACACACCCTTTGCCTTCTTGTTAGGCTTCACTGTGATGTGACTGCACACACCCTTTGCCTTCTTGCTAGGCTTCACTGTGATGTGACTGCACACACCCTTTGCCTTCTTGCTAGGCTTCACTTCTTGGTGTTCAGATCTCTTTCTGAATTAGTTATTGTACACACACATACCCTGCCCTGGACCTATGGCATAGATTTCAGTCCACCTTCACATGCACTGTGGTTGTTCTTCTCCCTGTCAGCTTGCTTCCTCTCCTGTGCTTTGCTGCCTTTTCCTCTCAGGCTCTTCCCCAAGCCCTTTTTCTTCCATGCTGGTGATTGTATTTAAGGCTTTGCACATGCTAGGCAAGCATTCTGTCACCAAGCTGTATCACTATCCCCTGGATAGTGATGGCACTGGGCATTTGTTAAATAAGTTGTTTCTGCCTGAACTTATACATATTAAGATATGTCTATCGTGCATTACAATTCTCCTGTTAAGCCCCCATCTCAAGCCAGGCCCTATGCTAGTTCATACTCTGACTGTAAAGGCAGTGGTTGCTATAGAAGTGTTTCATTCTAGAAGAGTCTGGCAAGGTACCTAACTCAATCTTTTGTCAGTCACAGATTCCCTGAGGAACTGGAATTCCTGAAAACACTCAAGTTTAAGTAAAAGGTAGGTAGGGGCACTGGGGTGATAAAAGAGCTGGAGGGAACTACATGTTTAAAAGACCGAGGGCTAGGAGGGGTTAAATAGTCAAGGATCTTAAAGACGTCGTCAATAGCTAGAATGTGGAGCTGAGACAGGCATTGACGAGATGAAGCGAAGCCTTTTGTCTGCTAAGTCTGCTTCAGACAGAAATCTTTTTGGTTGAAAGTGACCACTGATCCACTAAGAAAAAAAAAGAGGTCCTTTATGGGCTCAGTAGCTAAAAGTTCAGGGCTTTCAAGATCAAAGATGTCATTGAGTTTTGACACCTCTCTCATCTTTGCTCTCTTTGTGTTAGCTTCATTCTTTCTGTGAAATGGTCCCCTGATCTCCCCAGAACACAGCGTGGAAGGAACCATTGATATTGGTTGCTTATGCAGATCTCAGAACTTTCAAGGCCACCTTCTTTTCAGGAGGTCTAGACCTATCTAGCTTAGATTCCCCAGGAGAATGGCAAGATCTTGGCCTTGTCTGAGCTTATGGAAGCAGAGAAGGGGGCAGGTGAAAAGACTCTCTTCCAGAACTCCGGAGAAATTTGCTTTTCAAAACTAGACAGCACCCTGCTGCCTACTAAAGAAGTAGGTCCAAGGTCCTAATGTGCATATTCTCCGCTATACTCTTAGCTTTCCAGAAAACTAGAATCATCAGTTTGGGTAAGAACATAGAGGAAAACAGAAACGCCCCCAACCTACCCCATGTCCAGAGAGCCTTGACCTACTTGTCTCCCTCCCACTCTCAACCCTCCCAGTCTTGCTCAAACCTCTCCACGTCATGCCCCAACTTCGGAGCATTTGAACTCTGAGCAGTGGGGTCGCTTTCGCCTCAAGCACACCCCACCTCGGCAGGCCCAGTCAAAGGTCCCCTCACAGGGACCACCTTTTTTTCCCTGGGATCCCGCGCTTCCGCCTCCGGGGCGGAGACTCCTCCCCTAGTAGTTCCACTTGTGTTCCCTAGAAGAGCAGCCGGGACCGGCAAGAAGCCGGGACCTCCCCCTCGTTCCAGGAACTGCCGCGCAGTGGGCACTTCAGCCCTGGAGGCCGCGAGCCCCACCCGGGTGAAGGCGGCTGCGCGGCTTCAGCACCACGGACAGCGCTCCGTCCGCAGCCCTTGTGTCAGCGAGGCTCCGCGCTATGCAGGCGGCATGGCCCGGTGCTCCAACTCTATGGCGCTGCTGTTCAGCTTTGGCCTCCTTTGGCTGTGTTCAGGTAAGAATTGGCCGGCCAGGTTCCACTGCCTCAGCTAGTGGCTTAGGGCACCAAGCTCTGCCACCCCTGCTAGGACAAAAGGCGAAACGAGGGATTCTCTAGCGGAGGAGGAGCCTGCTGGGGGATGGGGAGAGACTCCAGCCAGGGTCGTTCTGCAGGGAGACACTGGAAAACTGATCTGGAAGGAAGACCCAGGCGCAGGCGCAGGCGAGAAACCTGGGAGAGGTGGAAACCTGACCATTGCAGAGAGCACAAAGCAAATGAGCACAAAGAGGAAAGAAGAGGCTTCTGAGATGGCAAGAGGGTTGAGATAACGCCTGACTTTTTATGACCTGGTTGTTAGAGGTGTCAACCTTCCTCTGAGTCCTGGCTCCCCATCGTTTCCCACTCCCTTCATCAGGATTCTGATTTGGGTCACCCCACAGAGAGGGACAAGGCAGGAAGGGGAGAGGGGTGAGTTCCCCCACCTCTTTTAGGATGGACAGAAAACTTAGAAGAGTAGAAAATGCCAGACTGAGGAACTCTGTGGGGTGTCCAGAAGAGGGGGCTTTGTGCAGAGGCACAGAAGAGTAGGGATGGGGAGAGGGGCCAGAACAAGGCAATGCACAAAAGAATGACAACACAAAAGGCTAGGAGCCTGCACCCACAGGTCAGGCAGGTCCCAATATTCTGTTTCAACTCACGGAGGCAGGCAGGACTTCAAGCCTTGTCTCTCTGATGCCTTTTGGGGGAAACAAATCCCCATTAGTCCTTGCAGAATGGTGTCTCTTTGGAGCGTTTGGACTCGTGGTGTGGTCTCAGGGAGAGACTTATCTATGAAAGACAATCGGCCAACTCTGTGGTTCTGTGACATAATTGAAAAATTTGCAGTATCCTTAAAGCACAGGACTGTAAGAGGCTATGACTTCCAGACTCCCTGAGCATGTGGGCCTTTCTGAGCCCTTCTGTTTACTCACTTCCTGCCTTCCCTTGCCCAGGGGTTTTGGGTACTGACACAGAGGAGCGGCTGGTGGAGCATCTCTTGGATCCTTCCCGCTATAACAAGCTGATCCGTCCAGCTACTAATGGCTCTGAGCTGGTGACTGTACAGCTCATGGTATCATTGGCACAGCTCATCAGTGTGGTAAGTGTGGGTCTTGAAAATTCTAGTTACAATAGTCAGCCCAGTCAGAAAGGTTTAATACACAAGTTTCCTTAGGTGCTTCCAGGGTGGAAGAGACCAGGGTGGTGGCAGGCCTGAGGACTTGGGTTGGGGCACCTTTTCAGCAGCTGCCCTGTTTTCCTGCAGCACGAGCGGGAGCAGATCATGACCACCAACGTCTGGCTGACCCAGGTTAGTGCTCTTTCCTACCCACATCCCCTCCCTCCTTCCCCTCTTATCTCCTTCAGAGAGGAGTCCTGAATAGTTGGGTTCAAATCCTTATTTGGGCCACTCACCAGCACTGTACTTAATCAATTAATTTCGAGTCTGGTTTCAGTATGTAGTCCTGCTGACCTAGAACTCACTTTGTGATCTTGAACTCATAGAGACCTGCCTGTCTCTGCCTCACTAGTGCTGGGATTAATGCTATTCACTACCATAGCTGCTCAACTCTGGTTTTAAACATGCTAGACACTCCCAAGATTCACCTCCACATCTGTAAACATTAAGTCTAATGCCCTGGCTTAGCTGTACAAATTAAATGAAGAAGTACCATCATGTGACCTATGTCTGGGCAGAGAAGTCACTGTGCAGAGAAGGCTAGCCATATGAGTTTTCCTTTGTCCCTTTCTTTGACTTTGGGCCCCTCTTGGGGCTAGAGGTTAGTGCTGTCTTGCTCTCCCCCTTTCCCAGGAGTGGGAAGATTATCGCCTCACATGGAAGCCTGAGGATTTCGACAATATGAAGAAAGTCCGACTCCCTTCTAAGCACATCTGGCTCCCAGATGTGGTTCTATACAACAAGTAGGTGACCCTGGAGTGATGAAGGTTAGGGAAGACCAGAGGAGTGCTTGGGAAGGGATGAGATCATGGTGGGTGGGAATACAAGATAAGCATGCTGTTGTGAGAGGGAGAGGGCTTTCCCTTAGCAGATGGCAGGCAGGCGTTATCCACAAAGACAGACCCAACTAGTGGGATGCAGTGTAGACAGTCATGGTGACTTGGACCTTGAACTGATCCTCCCAGCTACTTAGATTGCTGGGGTAAGAATATTAAAGACTGACAGTTCTCAGTGCCTAGCTTGATCAAAGAGTGAGAACTTCTGGAAGCCTGGGTGGCGACATAGAACTTATATGGTCCTAGTTTCACCTAGATTCTGTTCTGCTCCCCTCAATGAATCTTCTCCCCTGTAAGGCACAAAACTGTCAACTGATGGCTTTTGTCCACACCCTTTCATTCCTTGAGGCTCCTTGCCCTGGCCTCTCCAGCTCCCTCACCTGTTTACCCTCATGTGGACTATCAGCTTATATGATGTGGAACAAGTAGCAGATGTGTCCCCCCTGCCCCCAATCATTCTCTTCAACCACTGAATGGATTCACAAGCCTCCTGAACAGGAGGAGACCCATTCTTACCACCAACCTGTGAATATTCCCACCCCTATCTCCATTTCTGGGCAATCTCCATGTATTAGATGATCACTTCCAGCCAGGTCCTTCTTGCTGGGTTGATGAGTGGGATGCAGACTCTCAAGCCAGGCCTGACTGCCCCATTCCTTGACAGTGCTGACGGCATGTACGAAGTCTCCTTCTATTCCAATGCTGTGGTCTCCTATGATGGCAGCATCTTTTGGCTACCGCCTGCCATCTACAAGAGCGCATGCAAGATTGAGGTGAAGCACTTCCCATTTGACCAGCAGAACTGCACCATGAAGTTCCGCTCCTGGACCTACGACCGCACTGAGATTGACCTGGTGCTCAAAAGCGATGTGGCCAGCCTGGACGACTTCACACCTAGTGGGGAGTGGGACATCATCGCACTGCCAGGCCGACGCAACGAGAACCCAGACGACTCCACCTACGTGGACATCACCTACGACTTCATCATTCGTCGCAAACCGCTCTTCTACACCATCAACCTCATCATCCCCTGCGTACTCATCACCTCGCTGGCCATCCTGGTCTTCTACCTGCCCTCAGACTGTGGTGAAAAGATGACACTTTGTATTTCTGTGCTGCTGGCGCTCACGGTGTTCCTGCTGCTCATCTCCAAGATTGTGCCTCCCACCTCCCTCGACGTACCGCTGGTGGGAAAGTACCTCATGTTCACCATGGTGCTAGTCACCTTCTCCATCGTCACTAGCGTGTGTGTGCTCAATGTGCACCACCGTTCGCCTACCACGCACACCATGGCGCCCTGGGTCAAGGTGGTCTTCCTGGAGAAGCTGCCCACCCTCCTCTTCCTGCAGCAGCCACGCCACCGCTGTGCACGTCAACGCCTGCGCTTGCGAAGGCGCCAGCGGGAACGTGAGGGGGCAGGCACACTATTCTTCCGCGAAGGTCCTGCAGCTGACCCATGTACCTGCTTTGTCAATCCTGCATCAATGCAGGGCTTGGCTGGGGCTTTCCAGGCTGAGCCCGCTGCAGCCGGTCTGGGGCGCTCGATGGGCCCATGCAGCTGTGGCCTCCGGGAAGCTGTGGACGGTGTACGCTTCATTGCGGACCATATGCGAAGTGAAGATGATGACCAGAGTGTGAGTACCAAGGGTGAGATAGGCATGTCGGGAGCAGAAACCCCTGTGTGCGGGGAGTAGGTGTCACTTAGGGTCACAAAGCAAGGGTACAAGGGAGGGGCAACGTGATTGAGGACTCAGCAGGGTAGGCTTCCAGATTGGCTTGCCGGTGTTGGTGTCTGTACCAGATGACCTTGTAGCTCCCAGAGGACTAGTATTCAGGGTGAGATGTGTCAGCTAAGGCATCATTAGTGTGAGAGAGGTGACTAGGAACTTTAGGGCAGGGAGAAGTTCTTTTGGGCCCGAGGGTGTCACATGGACACTTCCAAGTTGTTAATGCGCTGCTGCTCTTAGTGCAAATGGAGATGAGTCCTTGCGGACCACAGAGCGGGCAACTGGGATGATGATGGACGGGGAAAGGAAAGTTTAGAGGTTCCATGGGGCTGGTCCCAGCAGAGAAAGCAAATAAAATCAATAGCCCGTTTCTACTGTCCTGGGCCTTGAAAAGAGTCTAATGAAATATTTATAGAAATGGGGTGGATAGAGGCCAGGGCTCTCCAGATGGTCTCACCCTCTTCTGCACCCCCAGCTTCTGGCCTTTCCTGCCGTCTCCCCAGAAGGAGATTCCTTGAGACTAAGCCAGGAGTTGAGGGAAGGTGCGATGGGTTAACATCCTGCCCCCCATTTTGGGTACCATCTGGCCTTCCCTGAGATCAGTGTTCAGGTACCTGACTGGTTCTAAGCCAAGGCTCAGTTGTTGCCATAGTGACCAGCAAGGTTTCCTCTGGGACTCTGCCATTCCAGCTGGGGAAGGATAAAGGGCAGGCACTGTGGTTTATGTTGGGAGCTGAGTTCAGACATCTTCTCCCTCCCTCCTCCCCCCGACTGCAGACAAGCATGGGAGAGGGAGAGAGGCTGAGACTGGAGATGAAGGAGCCAAGGCTAACTGGGTGCAGGGCTCAGCAGCCGCTGCATCTCTGGCCTCCACCTCCGCTGCAGTCCATCATGTAGCCTGCATTTCAAGTCAGGCGCTGAAGGTGCAGTGACCTACTTGGATGCCTCAGAGGCATCTAGACCTCAACACGCCCAAACCCAAGTGCGTGCTCTACACCCCCAACCTGGCCCTAACTTGCCCCTAGTTTCCCTGTCTTGCTGGAAATGGCATTCCCTGGGCTAAGCAGTTCACACTGAAACCTGGTGATGCCTTTGCTCTCTCTCCCTTAGTGCTCACCACTGATGTTTTCAGAAGTCCTGTCCTGGGAGCACCACCTCCAAGGTGATTCCCTGCTTTGTCCTTTTTCTGTCACTTTCATGCTAACACCCTGGTCCTTGAGCTCCTGTCAACTCTTGTGTGGACCAAGGGAGAATCTCCCAACTGCCTCCCTGTTCAGCTTCCTATGCGCAGTTAAATAACCCACACCCCCAGGCTGGTGACTTGCTCCCTTGCTTGGGTCACCAGCTTGTCACTCAGTTGTCTCTAGCAAGCCAAGCTCTTTCCTGCCCTCGAGCCTTTGCATCTGGGTCCCTCCACGAGAACAGTCTTTGTTTTAGTTATTCTTCTCATTGTTGTGACAAAATTCTCTTGAGGAAAGCAGATGTAGGGACTGCAGGCTTTGTTTGGCCTTGCAGTTTGAGATTACAGCCCAAGGCGGGGAAGGTGGTAGCAGGAGCCTGCAGGTCCTGTTTCAGTCTGGAAGCAGGGAGAGGGGAATTCTGAGATCAACAAACTTTTCCATTTCTCCTTCTGCCTGGGACCCTAGCCCATGCAATGAGTGCTGCCTGCCTCAATTAATCCAATCTAGAAAGATTCCCCATAGACGTTTGTTCCCATGATGATGCTAATCTCATCAAGCTGATGATATTACTCTTTCCTCACCCCCCCCCCCGCCCCCAAAACAAAACCAAAACCCTGTTACTGTTATTATTTGGCCCTGTTCTTTAAAAGTAATCATGTAACCTTGACTCCCAAACACTTGGATGTGTCTCTTCTTAAGACCAGAGATGCTCTCCTGGTGATACAGGGTGAGCATGTGAAAGGCCCCAAGTTCCAACTGCTATCAACAACCAAAGTAGCAATGAAGTGCCCGGCTTCAAAGACCCAATTCTGGAAACAGAACAGCATCAATACTTTTAGCACTGTACAGTGCACATTCAAGCTTTCCCGACTGTCTCAGTAGCATCCTTCCTAGGAGCATCATTAGACCTAGGAGCCCAAGGTGCATTGTGTTGCCAAGCCTCATTGCTTCACTTCCTTGGCTTTCTTTGCCTTTCTTGGGACAGTTTAAAGGGGCAGGGCTGGGATGCTGTTCTGCTGGGTTTGCCTGACCATGACTTCAGTGTGGATCTGGAACAGGGCTTCCTTCCTACCCAGCAGAGCTTGCTGTAAGCGTCATCTCCTAGAAGAGGCTTTTCCAGGCCCATCCCATCTTCCTTCTGTTTCTCCATCCTAGTCTTCCATCCCCTCTCACTGTATGATCTCTGAGAGGTTTATTGTCTCTGTCTCCTTGAAGATACTCAAAACCATAGGGTTCTTCACTTGGTTGTGTCTCCGAGCCTTGCAGGATGCCAGGTCTGTGGCAGGCCCAACTGTGACTTCAGTGAGTGACTGTTTGGCTGCCAGCTACATGAATTGCACAGTTGCTGGCTCCCTATCTTGTGTCCTGTGATCTGGCTGGGGCCCAGATAAACACATACAAAAAGACAGGACTCAGTCTGGAAGAGAAGCTGGCTTTTCCTGTGACCCTGTAGATGGTTCTCAAACCCCACGGATATCATTACCTTTTGGACTGATGTTTTAACACTTGGGCACCACTTGCACCTTCTGGGTTCTGTGTAGGAGTGAGGTTGAGGTTGTGGGAGGGTGTCTCAAGCTATCATAAAAGCAGAGCCCCAGAGGCAGCACCTCTGAGTTACTGAGAGCCTTGTCCCGGATGCTGGCAGGGTCCCTCTCATGTTTGGTGGAAGGCCAGACATACAGATTGAAACAATATAGTATACTGAGTTAGCTAGTGCCAGGGACCAACCGGAGCAGGGAAGCCATTAATTGTTTGGTGAATAGACAATTAGGAAATTAGGGCTTTGAAATATGTGTAGGAGTTTACCAGTTTTGTTTGTTTTGTTTTGTTTTAAGGAAGTGAGAGAGCTAAGAAGACATGTTGTAGTTCTTACTAAGTTTGAGTTTTGGGGTGTGGGAGGTAGTAGGAAGTAGACTCCTATTTGTTACGGGTAGGTTCGGGTGGGCCCCGGGGGCAGTGGGAGCACTAGAGACTTTGGAGTAGGCAGGATCAGAGCCATGAATAGTTGTTCTGGGTTTGCTGAGGGAGAGGAGTGGGGGTGGGGGGGTGCACACGTGGTAGGGACTTTCCTGCCTCTTCCCACACCAGGTGACTGATATCTGGGTCACCTTCATTTCCTCCATCCAGGTGAGGGAGGATTGGAAATACGTTGCCATGGTGATCGACCGCCTGTTCCTCTGGATCTTTGTCTTTGTCTGTGTCTTTGGGACCATTGGCATGTTCCTGCAGCCTCTCTTCCAGAACTACACTGCCACGACCTTCCTTCACTCTGACCACTCAGCTCCCAGCTCCAAGTGAGGTCTCTCATTTGCAGCTACTCATCCCGTGACCCCTGGGGTTCAGTAGTATTGGGTGGAAGATGGATTGATCCCCACTCCACTGAAGTCTGCTTCACACCTCCATTCGCACAGAGGCCTCCAGCCTGGAGGCTGGACCAGCTGCCTCATGTTCAAGCATTCTCCCTCCCCTCTGAGCTGATTCAGGCAGTAGTGTTAACGGTGGGGGCCAAGGCTGGTAAGTAGAGGCCAGAGATCTCAGAGCCACCTATCTGATGAGGGTGCTAGAGAAGGGGCCAAGAAAGGGACAGTTATCTATGGCTTCCGAGTCATGGGAGAAGAGAAGGTAGGATGAGGAGTTCAGATTCTGTAGCCAGGCTGACAATGGTGTCTCCTGAGATAAAAGGTGCAGGGTATGGCTAGTAATTGGCTTAGGTGGACAACACTGGTCTGGGAAGACTTGCAGTTTTAGGGAGTCCTCTTGAGAGCTCCTACAATTCTCCTGGGATGCTTCATCCACAGCCTGTGCCTCAGAGGGCTCCAGAACCCAGCCCCAGCTTCTGCCAGTGCAGAATTCTCTGTATCTCTAGATTTTTCTCTTTCCTTTCTCACTTGGGAAAGGTGAGGTGTTGGGCGAACCTTTGAAGGTCATGAGCTAGGTGAGAAGTCTAGGCTCACAGTTTTAGAAGAACATTTACAGTGCTGGCCTTCATTGGGAGCCATGTTACAGATTCAGAACAAGCCTAGAAGGTGGGTCCCTTCTTCCTTGCCCCAAGGCCACGGACTGCTTAAAGGACATAAGTGACAGACATCTAAACTGTGCCTCAGTGTCAGATGAACTCATGGGCATCTCTGTTTGGTGACTGGAGAGACAGACCTCCTACTAGAACAGGAAATTAAAGGTTGCCGGTGTAAGACCCCTCTCCAACCCCCATAAACTTCCAGACCCAGAGAAAGCACCCTGAAGTCATAAGCAGCACCTGGCTAGGTACTGTCCCTCTGGAGGGTAGCACCAGTGTTGGTTTTCCAGCCTCTGTGAGACCCCACCAGCTACAGCTAGGACCACTCTTGACTTTACTACCTCCTGTAACTGTCTGATGTCCAAATTAGTCACCAGCCAGGACTGGAAAGATCAGTGAACAGTTTGTCCAGCTCCTTTCCGTATCCTGTTGAACATATCAGGCAAACAGCGCCCATCTTAGAACCTGCTCCCAGCATTTACACTGTGGGAATAAAGGTAGGCAGGGCTGTGCTGGGTGAAAGGGACCCTGGCGTGTGGAGGATCATGGGAGCAGTGCTGTTCTTGCCATTTTTAGTGCAGCCTTTGGAGGAAGACTGCAGTGGGGGAGGGGTGGTAGGAGGCTATCATGTGTCAGGATGGTTTGAACCCTAAAGGACATTGGGAGGTTTTGGGGAAACTCAGTCCCTACCACTTTGGGGCCTTCTGTCTCTATCCGTGCCTCCTCCTCCGTGGAGCTGTCTCTAGTGAGAATCAGGTACCTGATTTGGTGAACCTGGATGGGAACCTGGGACAGGGTGGCATGGGAGTGGCAGTGATGAAAGGTGTTGGGGACTCGAATCAGGGACTAAGCTCCAGTAACCTGGCAGCCGCCTTTGCCTAGGCAGATGGCCCACAGGCCCCCTGCCTCTGTGGAGACCTGCAAGTCTGGAGCAGCTAGTGCCAAGGGTGTGGAAAGCTGAGAACAAACAGGACACAGGACCCTCCAGAAGGCTCGTTTTGGGGAAAATTGAAGGGGAAGGACAGGACTTTCTTGTAAGAAACAAGGACAATGGTGGACCGGCCACTGTGCCTATGCTATGGGATCCCATCTCTTACAGCCCTGCAGGGAAGCTCTTGAGACCAGGGGCAGCAGCAGAGCGAGCATGACTTCCCATGGGACCTGCTCCTTGCCTGTCCCCATGGCCTTTGGGCAGGCGGGAGACTTCCTAGGGAGGAAAGCAAAGCCCTTTATAAAGAGCCTTCTCTGAATTGTTCCCCAAGAAGAGTGACAGGTCTTCCTGTTATCACCTTCTGCTTTCTGCTTCTAGGCAGAAGGGACTGTTGAGCCCCACATGCACTGACCAGCTTCCCACTCACCAACTGGTCAGAGCCAAGTGTCACTTTGTAGTAATTATCCCATCATGTCTGAGAAGTCTGTCAGTGTGCTGGTCACTTGCTTTCCAAAGGACCTGATCACTTTGGGAACTGGTAGGACACCTCACCCACCCACTGCACTGTCCTAGGTACGTCCTTGTCTTCATTCCTGGAATATTTTCCATGTCCCCCCCCCACCCCACCCCCGCCACAAACTTACTCCCCCATAGCTGGACTTATTTCTCTTAAAATTGTTTCCAAATATGTTGAGTTACTTTGTTCTGTTTGGGGTAAGGGGACTAACCCTTCCGGATCAGATTGGTAGATATAGAAGGGGAGGATGCTGGAGAATCTCCACTCAAGAGAGGGTAAAGCAAAAGTCAGCAAGGGTGAAGGGCAGTGTGTACTGCCCAGTCAGTGGTATCTGCTCCCTTTGTTAGATGCAAAAGAAATGGCCAGGTGGCTAGACCCAGAAGGGACCTCTGGGGAAGACCCTCTATAAGGAACCACCAGGGGTGGTGTGGGTTTGGGCTTCCTCTCCAGTCTGGGTTCTAAAATATCCAGGCTTCAGTGAGCTGGCAGACCCCCACTGCACAGGCTGTGCTCAGATCCTGGGATCAGAGTGAATCTGTGGGTGAGCCCTTGGGGCCTTCAGCTAGGCTTTAAGGAAACCATCTATCTTTAAATTTGAGGGCCAGGGATCAACGGAATCCACTTGTACGTGATGCCAATTTATCCTGAGCAACACTTCTAGCCCACAAAGCTGGATACACCCTCAGAAACTGGAATACTCCATTCCTCGAATTTGGACCCAGTGGCTGCTGGAGGACAGAGCCACTGAGACTTTAGGACAGCAGGAGTTGTCACCTCGAACTGCCTTTAAAACTGCTCAGCTCAGTTAAACAGGGAGTGACTACCACATGAAGCCCTGGACTTAAGTGCTGTGCCCCAAAACATGTCACTGGGTCTTCTGACCTCAGCTGACCCATCTGTCTAAAGGATTATGAGAGAGTTCACACTCAGTGTCTTTGGGTATGTTGTCACTGTTGAAAGGTCAAAGATAGGTCTTCCAGGAGTTCTGAAGTAAGTTACTAAGAGCTGGGTTTCCTTAAAATTTAAGAGGGGGACTTTCGATGCCATCCACAAAGTTAAAAGGTGCATCTGAATGTGTCGTGGTCCCAGCTGCAACTGCCTTCCAAAGGGCACGTACAGGACAGTAAAGGCCGAGGCTTGTGGGGAGAGCAACACCAGCAAGACTGGCAGGAGCAGAGATTTCTGCTGTCTCCAGTGCTGTTTTCTCATTTGGGGCTTTGAAATCTACTAAGCCCCACAACCCCCAAACTAGGAACAAAAGATGACAGAGTGGGCTCAGGTGGGAAAAGTTTTGAAGCAGGGAAAGTGCTGAGGACATAGCCGAGTCCCCAACTGGCTGGCACATCACACTGCCTGAACTACAGTCAGACTGTAGAAGCAGTGGGGCCCTTGAAACTACTGTGGCTGTGGCCAGAGATCCTGTCACAGGTCCCTGTTCCCAATCTCACCTCCCCCAAGAACCAAGATATAAAACTTTGTAACAGTCCTGATGCTTCAGTGTTTTTATTTTTAGGAATGTATACTGTCACTTGTAAAGGGACAGAGGGAGGGACTGCATCCATCACAGCGCCAAGGCTATGCCTGGGTGCTTCCCCACTCTGCTCTTGGAGTCACTGCTAAAACCCCAAGGCCAACAAAGTCCCTTCAACTTGAGTACAGGAAATAGTTTCAAGCATTGACAATTCTTACACATGATTATTCAAGGAATGCAAGACAGCCACGGTTCAGACAAATCAACTACAGAAAGTATTAAGAGACGGTGTGGAGGGAGGCCCTGCTTCTTAAAGTAAACGTGAAGGAAGCACAGTGGGAGGAGGCTCTGCCCTCGGCCAGCGGGACTGGAGGCAGGGTCAGGGTGGGATGCGGGGGTCAAGTCCACAGAACTCAGGGACACCTTGCTCTCTTCCATCTGCAGAAACCCAGAACCACTCGTTGTCTAGACAGGATTGGGGTATGTGTGAATACCCAGGGAGGACCAGAGGGACCAAAGGAATCAAAGGGAGAGACATCTCTGTCCTTTAGACCCCAGGGGAAGAGCTCCCTGTCCAGGCCTGGAAACCACAAGGGCTCTGCTTCAGATGCAGTTGCCGGAGGGTGACACGCCTCCAGCCGACACCACAAGCATGGTGCTGCTTTCTCACTTCCACAGACGCTGGAGTTTCATAGGATGATTTGGCTGTGCAAAGACATCCCCAGTGTATTGTGAAGACACAGGTTCTTGTGTTGGCCAGATCTGTTCATAGATTGAGGAGGCAGTAGCCATTAGACTTGAAGTACGAATGTGATGTTTGCTGTTGGCAGTGGGCCAGAGGGTGGGGGAACCAGGCAGCTCTGAGGGTTAAGCAAGGGGGTGCAGGAAACTGTTGAACACACTGGCCAGCTGTCTCCAGATGGAGCCACACCATTCAGAGGAAAGAGGTGGGCTTGGTCCTAGAGGGGCAGAATGGAGCAGGGTCTGGCTGGTTGATCTGATGCTAGAACCAGATTCTACAGAGGCTCCCACATACCCACAAGTCACTGTCAGAGGGGGAGGAGTCAAAGAAGCCCATCCCAGAGTGGGAGGCCAGCCTGCCCTGCCACCTACAACACTTGTATGTAAATGAAGATCCTCAAAGGAGCAGGGCAGAGATTCCAGGGCCCTGTGCCCTGTCCGTGACCCAGCTTCTGAAGCCATCTGATAGAATGAAAGTACATTTACTAATGGAGAAGTAATATTTGCATCTCCAGTCTTTGATGCAGTTCAGAATCAATGCCTCTGGCCTTTTAGAAACATTAATTCTATGCAGGGCTTTGTCACTTCTGCTGAGACCAGAAGAATCCCAGTGCACCGGCAGGATGCTCTGCCTTTACCTTTGCCGTCTGGGCAAAGCTGCTCTGCCCACTATGCTCACCCTCTGCTTTTCACAAACAGCTGGGGCCTGGGGCCAACACCACACGTGCCCAGGGCCAGCTTCTGGGAGTGCTCATGGAGGGGCAGATGGAGGCATAGCGACATTCCATGGAATGCTGGTGCACTCTAGTTAGTGCTTGTGGACCCCTACTGGGACGTGCTTGGTTTGGGTACCTTCCTCGGTCCCACTGGCCGATTCTCAACTTCCCTGCTGCCCAGGAAGGGAAGTTCCTTGGTGGGCCAGCACGGCCTGTTACTGGGTAGGGCTTGCCTGTCCCAACCACAGTTTACCACATTCCTGTTGTTCGACAATCCCTGACCACGGTTGTCAACTCCTGCCCTTGTAAACATTTCACCAATCCTTTATGTTCACCTCTATCCTCTGGGGTGGGGAAGGAGAAACCTCATCACAGGAAGGCATCCTAGGAGGGAAGGATGACAGAGCAGGGGCCTGCCTGCGCATCTGCAGGTGACATCACTGGCCCCTGACATCATTTACAGAGAACTGATGGGATGGAATCAAACCCACAAGAGGCCAGTGCAGCAAAGGAAAAGGAGATGAAAAAAACCTCCGCAAAACGAAGCCCGAGGGGCCTGGGCTCCATGTGACCAAGAACTGTCTGTGCTACATATGGAATGGTAGCATTTCCATTTCCTTTAATCTTGGCCTCTTCCCTTGAGAAAAGGGAGGTGGGGACTTGGCTGGACCCCACCTTGAAATCCCAAAGAAAGCAGTTCTTGGTACCATCTATTATGGTTCTACCATTAAAAAAGGGGGGAGTGGGTAAAAAAAGCTCCTATCCTCTGGCCCGGTGTGATGAGGAATGCCATGACCGCCCTCTGACCCCAGGAGAAACGCGCCCCACTATCAGTCATTGGGTACTGGACAGAGGTAAAAGTTCTTTTCCTCCTGGGGTTTGCTGATCCAATTCCCATAGCCCATGTCTCGCAGGCTTTTCTTGAAGTAGTTCTTGGCTAAGTCATAGTCACGGGCAGCTTTCTTGGCTTCACCATAAGAGAGCTGCAGTAAATCTCTGCGGGCTCGGAAGGAGCAGAGCTTCTTAAACTGAAGGAAAATATTCTTCTTGGACACCCGAGACAACTCTTTCCCTGGTCTGGGGAAACAAAGGCACGTGTTATTCATCTGGGAGCAGGTGAGGTGGGGGCTAAGGTGTGGATTTTGCACAGGGTGGATGGCCCTGAACTCAGTACTAGCAGGCAGGGGCCTGCCCCTGGGCGTCTGGAAGGAAGCCTGCCTGGGCCTCTCCTGTGCCCTCCCACTCCTTACCCATCCACAGTGCCTCTGGTGCCATCCAGGATCTCTAGGTCATAGCCATCAGCCATGCACCAGTTGACGCTTGTTTCCTTGGTCTTTCCGGACTGTCTTTTGGAATCATAAACACTGACTCGGCCGACCTAGGAACCACGGGGTGATGGAAGAGAGGCAAGCCGTTCAGGGCAAAGGTTCAGAGCAGGCATGCAAGACTTCTGGGAAAGGAGTATGTGGGCCTCATCTTTCCCTTGTGAGCTGCACTGACTTAACCACTATTCAGGCTAAGGACCGAGAGTCTAAGTCCACGCACCCAAAGGGAAGAAAAGCTTGCTCTTGACTCCCCAGCAAAGGCTCCCTTTCCACAGTACACAGCTTTGCTTAAGGAGGTGTGGGTCAAGAGTAAACAGAATGGGTCATAGCACCTTGGGGTGGTTGACAATAAAGGGATAGCGTAGTCCATCCTCAAATGCTTTCCCATCTCTGGTCACGCGGCAGCAAATAGCACGGGTCAGATGCCCTTGGCTGAAAAGGTAACCTGGGTGAAAACAAACGCAAGATTACACCTGGGTCTGCAGTGAGTGCTGCCAAGAAACAGAGGTACACAAGGAAACTGGAAGGTGAGACCCAGTCATCAGGACAGAAAAGCAGCTCCTGACTGTGGCCACACAGGCCCTCCAATACCCACGTACAAGACTCAAGGCTCTAGGTCAGGCAGAGCTTGAGGAGAAGACGGAAGCACAAGAGCGAGGCTCCAGAGCTACCCCTGCTCCCGAGACCCAGTCTGGCAGGTCTTTTCTTATTTGCTACCTATGCCTACCTTCTCTGACAGCAGACGAGGCACTCAGATCCAAAGTGAGCTTGATTTTTACCTTAGGACAACATGGCCTATAGCTTGTGCTGGGATCTGAGCCAAAGACAGGTGGGTTAGAGCTCACAAAAGAGGTCTCTTACCTAAGGTTACAGATTTCAGGTACACAGGCTGTAGGAAGTGCGTCAACAACGCCCCTTGCAGGCCCAGCACATTCCAGCGTAGGATTTTGTCACTACAGGACATGGTACGGAGTCTTTCCCCAAGGCGGATGCCATCCCACGTGGGTACAATATCACTGGACTCCACAGGAATTGTGCCTTCCCCTGCATTAGAGTTGGATTGATGAAGGCAACCAGACCAAACCAAGTCCTGGGCACACTATGTGTACTCCTGAGATTTATTTATTTATTTATTTATTTATTTATTTATTTATTTATTTATTTATTTAATGTATGTTAGTGCACTGTAGCTGTCTTCAGACACACGAGAAGAGGGCATCAGATCTCATTACAGATGGTTGTGAGCCACCATGTGGTTGCTGGGAATTGAACTCAGGACCCCTGGAAAAACAGTCAGTGCTCTTAACCACTGTGCCATCTACTCATATTTTATAGCACCTACTATGTGCTGAGTGTGGTGTTGGAACTAAGGATGAAGAGCAGAACTCAAGACTTAGCTTCTTGCTATATTTGTGGGATGAGGAAAGAAAGGGAGAGGTGTGGCGACTCTGGCTGTCTGCAGTGCTCAGAAGACTTCATGTGAGGTATGGTGGGGAACAGCACAGACACTGAGGGCAGAGGAGTCAGGGATGCTCAAGCAAAAGGGAGAAAAAGCGGCTGCACTGAGTGTTGCAGACACAACTGCCAAAGTCAAGGCCCCAAGGCAGCCAGAGTCAGAGAGCAGGTGCAACCGCAGCAGCTGGCTGCAGTGGGGAACCACAGCCACTCAGCTTCGCTTCTCTCCCTAGTTTCATTATCATCACTGTGTGTGTGTGTGTGTGTGCGTGTGTGTGCGTGTGCGTGCGTGTGCGCACGCGCATATGCACTCATTCAGGCCAGAAGTTCATACTGGCTGCCCATCTTTCTTAGCTCATTCACTTGGCTAGGCTGAATCCTCCTGCTTCCAAGTCCCAACACTGGGGCTGTGAGTATGCACTGGGGCTGTAAGTGTGCACTGGGGCTGTGAGTGTGCACTGGGCCTGTGAGTGTGCACTGGGGCTGTGAGTGTGCACTGGGGCTGTGAGTGTGCACTGGGGCTGTGAGTGTGCACTGGGGCTGTGAGTGTGCACTGGAGCTGTGAGTGTGCACTGGGGCTGTGAGTGTGCACTGGAGCTGTGAGTGTGCACTGGGGCTGTGAGTGTGCACTGGGGCTGTAAGTGTGCACTGGGGCTGTGAGTGTGCACTGGGGCTGTGAGTGTGCACTGGGGCTGTAAGTGTGCACCGCCACAACAGATACTGTACACCTGGGCACCAGCTCCCGGGCTTTTCGTTTTTGTTTTTTTTGGAGACAGTTTTGCTGTATGGGGCTACAGCTCATATGCCACACGGACACAACCCACCCACTTAAAACACACAACACACACGTACCTTCATGCTTATTCTACCACTACAACTAGCTCTGGAGCCTAGTGTCACCTCACAAAGAAGTCTTTTACACTAGCAAGTCCCAGGTCACATTCTGTGTCTAGGGATCTGTCTACTCTGTCCCTTTCAGACATGAAATCCTATGACATATGTTCTTCTGTGACTTGCTTTTCAGCTAGCATGTTTTCAAGGTCTACATTGTACCATGTCTCAGGACTCTATTCCTCTCTCTGACAGATGCTATTCCATCGCCTGGATAGAACACTTCATTTATCCATCTATGAACACTCGTGCTCTCCCCAAGTGTGTTTCCATGCACACACACTTCCCTCCTGGGGTGAGTGTGGGGGAGTGGAGCACCGGCTGTGTGGTGACTGCATTTACACTTCAGCAGGAAGGGAAAGGAGCGATGGGATTGGGCACTGGAGGACAGAAGAGGGCACAGCCACAGCAGGACGTCTCTCAGTGCTGTCCAGTCCAGTGACACCCACCTCCCATAGGCCTTCACTTCTGCACACCCTCTCCCACGACCAAGACACAGTGTGGCTCTCGTTTTATTTTCAGTGGACTCTCCCTAGAGCTCCCCGGGCACATGGGGCTCCTCAGCAGCCTGGAGTCACCCAGCTCTCCCAGGCTACAGACACAAGGAAGCGGACACCCCTCGCGTGCATGTCTCCTCACTGCCAGCTGGCACCTACCACTCACCATTCTCCACCTTGGTGCGAAGCTTGCCTTGCTTGGGATTTTCAAAGACAGGGTAATGGCGGGACTCTGTGCTTTCCACGGCACGGTCACTGCAGGATTTGTCAAAGAGGGCCCCATCTCCACATGGCGCCGTGCTGCCAGACAATCACATTAGTTAGGACCCGCCCCTCCCCCCCCCCATCTCTCTCCAGCCTCATGGGTCTTGAAACCATTTGCCATCAATGCCAAGGGCATTTTCTTAATCCTATGTGGGAACTGGCAGCAGGGATGCCTTTGCCATCTGGGCATGCACCTCAGACACAGGCAGGTGGGGCTATAGTACAGGTCGGGGGCTGGAGCCAGGGGAATACATGGACAGCCGAGCCAGGGGTGCAGACCTGATGTAGAGATGAAAAGAAACCGTCTTCTTTATCTGCAGCTTCTCTCCTCCCCTGGCAAGCTCAAATATGCTGTTCTTGGCAGTGTGGTGGTTGTACTTCATCAGTTCACTGTAGAGAAACCTACGAAGAGCAAGCTGGCTGGGAGGCGGCTGGAGTCTGGGCGGAGCAAACCACACCTGCACATGCTCTGCCCTGCTGGAGCCAAGGAAAGGAAGGCTTCCACGGTACATAGCTTTCAGCTTGTCAGGAGGAAGAGGGACTGGGAAGTTCCCTACAGGAGACCTTTTCACTTCATAAAAGTTAAAGTCTTTGGGGGCAGCCACGATTCCAGGCATAAATTGATTCCAGGCCTCACAGGGTGGGCTGCCACTTCTCCCTGACTCCTGCCCTTCATAAATTAAAGATGACTCAGAGAAGAAAACTGGCCAGGCAGGGGCTAAGTACAGGGCCTCACACGGAGGGAGAGCGGCTTCATTCAAGAATAAGGACTCGGGTCATTCAGGTCACAAAAGGGACTACTGAACCACTGGCCCAACAGACTGCCACCAATCTGCTGGGCTTTCAGGGAAGGGAGAGGACTCGGGGATGGGAGGGCCCCAAGAAAGGCCAAATGGCTGTGCCCATCTTGCTTACCTGATGAAGCCCCTCCGGGAGATGATTTCGGCATGGCAGTCATTGACCGTCTCTCCCTTCAGGCTGAGAGAGTCCCCTTTCACACAGCGATTGCCTGGGAAGGCCATCAAAACAGAACTGGGGTAACGCAGCGGAAGGCAGAAATGGCCTTGAGCTGACAGTCTGGGCTCTGTTATCTTTAGATTAGGGAATAGAACACCCCTGGCAGCACAGTGTTCGTGCCGACCTCAGCACCTCAAAGGCTGAAGCACTGAACCCTGCCTCAAAATAAAACAAAATCTCCAAGTCAAAGCAGACCCCACTCAAACCAAAAACTCATTCCAAGTCTGAGCTGGCAGCAGCTAACATGAACAGAAACTAGTCCTGAACTGCAATGTTGAGGGCCAGAATCTCAGACTTCAAAGACTAGAATATTTATGCTGGATTTACCTGTTAAGCATTATCTAAAAAAAAAAAAAAATCTTAAAACAAAAACAGAAAACACCCATCTTAACAGCTCCAACTCCAATATGTTCTGAGTGTCACATCGGCAACTTTGAAGACACTCAACCTATAAGGAATCTTTGCCTTCATCTTTTTTGGACTTGCTCACAATGACTCCAGGGAGGGTGAGAAGGACCTGCTTGTAGGCATCAAGAGGCCAATGTCGCAGGGACCACTCACTCACCTGTCCCCAAACTCACGACAACACCCATGTCCTCTGGATCTCTTTTCATAATAATGGCAGCCAGGATCTTGCGGCCGAGCAGGGAGGGCTGGAAACTGTTGGTCAGAGCATTGAAGCACCTGTGGCTCAGCATAGCTATCTGGTCGTGGAAGGTGCTGCCAGAGAGAGGAAGCTGCGGACACAGGAGCGGTGTCAGGACCACAGAGCCCTCCCTGCCTGCCAGTTGGCAGGAGAGTCATCTTTCCCTATCCCACACCCCAGACATGCACTCTACTGAGACCAAGACTGAAGCCTAGGAATAATTATGCAAAAGAGCCAAATCCTCCCAGGGAGGAGCAAGCAGAGCCCCCCCCCCCCCCGAAAGAGAGCACCAAAAGCAGATGTCTTAACTGTCTTTGGATGTGCATCTGGGGACCTGGAAAGGAGGAGCATAGTTCTTCTGAGACTGGCCCCTGTTACTGGGGTTACCTCTGCGAAACCCAACTGCTCTGCCTTCTCGCTCTCCCCGATCAAGACCCGGAGGGCTGCATCCGCTGCATCCTGCTTGCCCTGTTTCTTGCTGTGTGCACACACGGCTGGAAACCAGCGGCCCCCAACTTTTGCTTGGTAAACAAACCTTTGGGATGAAAAAGAGAATGAAGACAAGCAGCAGAGAGCCCTGCCGGCCTGTGCACTGTGGGGAGGGCTGGTTTCACTATGAGGGAGGCCGCTCTTGCAAACACAAGGACCTGCTGGTCTCCTTCCTTCGCAGGCACTTTTTGCCAGTCAATCTTTTTTTTTTTTTTTGCTACCCATATGTCAGCTGCACTATTTCTTAGTATTTTCCTCTGAACAGATCCATCAGAACTATAAATGCATATAAAAGTAAATTTCATTTCATTACCATAAATGGGAAAACTGCCATTTCCCATAACTTGGAAGTGACTCTAAACTCATACAATCTTATTAAATTCTGTCTAGGTACTGTACTGGTACCTGCAAAGTCTCTAGGCCGTTCTTTATTTAGAGAGAAGATGAAAGAGCATTGGAAAAGGTTTCTTTATAGGCTGGGAAGAGGGCTCAGTTGGTGAAGTAACTTGCCTTGCAAGCACAGGACCTCCTCTCCTCAAAACAAAGTTTGGCACAGCATGCTTGCAAGTAGAGGTGAGGACAGGTAGGTCCTTGGGGCTGCCTCACTACCCAGCCTAGCCTAGCAGCAAGCCCCAGACCAAGTGAGAGACTGTCTCCAAATTTAAAAACAAACAGAAAGAAGAATAGTAGAGATGGAGCCTGAGGAATGACGCCTGCGCTCTGCTCACATAGCCATGTGCGCACACACATACATGAAAAAGTTTTCTTCTCAAGTAGAAATGAAGAAGTAACTGTCTCCACACATACCCAGGTGTTTAGCACTCTCTGACCCCCAGACTTTAAGACTGGTCCTCACGGAGGTCAAGCAACTGCTCTACCACCGAGCTGTATCCCTAACACTGTCAGATTTTTAAAGTATCCTGTTTTGGATAGCCCCGGGGCTAATTATATTTGATGTTAATTCCGTTCTCCTATGAGTGGTTTTGAATAGGGAATGTGTCAGCACTCAGGTAAGGAGAGCTGATGATTGGGCAGATAAAAGGGAAGGTGGAGCAGAAGATAGAGAGAGAGGGAGAAAGTGGAAGAGAGAGAGGACACAGAAGCAGAGGAAGAAGAAAATCGGAGCAGAAGCACATGGCCTGGAGAAACTGCAAGTTCTAAGGGGTCTCACAGATGTAAAAGATGGCAGTGTATCTGTAGATCTGCCCAATCTAGGCGCACAGCGTGTATTCATATTAACTGAGTTGTGGTTTCATTGCTGGGGCATATTTGGGTTGGAGATTTACTGCAACAGTATCCAGTTTTAGCCTGGCAGTGGTGGTGCACGCCTTTAATCCTAGATCTTGGGAGGCAGGAGCAGGTGGATTTCTGAGTTCGAGGCCAGCCTGGTCTACAGAGTGAGTTCCAGGACAGCCAAGGCTCTCAAAAAAACCAAAACAGAATGACTTGTTCCTTTCCAGCAGGCTTGAGATGGCCATAGGGGAGTGGGGCGGAGGGAGACCCCACTGCTCCTGGGGCAAGTTCCTGCAAATCCAGATGGAAGCTAGCACACAGCAGCTTGGAAATTAGCAACATTCTGGAATCCTGCCTTTCAGCCATATCCTAATGCAAGTTTAGTTCTGGATAAAGTAACACAGCCCACCTCTGCCACCCACGCAGAACTTCCCACTGCCCCTCAGCTACTAAGTAGAAGATTGCCCGGTTCCTTTCTAGCCAGTGGACAGAACTCAGAATTGTAGTGAGGGCATCAGAAAAAGGTCTGGCAGGCAGGAACTGTGTTGGCCTCTGCCTCTGAAGACCAGGACTCTGGCTATTCTGTCTTTGGAAAGGATGACCCCTTCCTTGTACACATACTTTTGTGTATTACAGTACATGACTAAGCTTGTTAATTATGAAATGAGAATCCTTTAGAGCTGTGCTTTCTAATAAAGAAGCCAAAGCCGCACAAGGCTTATAAGAACTGAACGATTTGATGTCTGACTACTTCAGACCCTCAGTTGTAGCCACACTCAAGTGCTCAGTGACTACATTCAGCCAGTGGACAGGCTTTTAGCAGAGACGGTTAAGGTTTTATCTGTATTTTACATTGTGTATGCATGTCTGACAGTGCCTTGGAAGGCCCGAAGAGCATGCTGGATCCCGCAGGAGCCGGAGTCACAGTGGTTTTGGGAACTGTAGGAACAGTCTGCACTCTCAACTGCTGAGCCTTCTCTCCAGGCCTCAGGGGGTAAGACAGTACAACAGTAAGTATACACGGCCCTTCTGAGATGTCTGGTGTCTGGAGCAGCAGAGACAGTGCTGGGTAGAACATGCAGGGAAGCACAGTTCAGACAACGCCTCTCAAAGATGGGTAAGGGTTTGGTGTACAGGTGGAGGTCAATGGGCCAAGACAGGTTTCAAGTGAGAGATGAGGAGGAGAAAGGAGATGAGGAAACAACCAGTTCTCAAGAACACAAGGGGAGGGGCCTTGAGTGAGGAGGAAGAATGCTTCCTTCATACTTCCTGACAGATTCAAGGTAGGCAGGTGGCCTGGTCTGGGCAAGAGCAAGTATTTCTGTTAGCAGTTTAGATTGCTAACAGTGATTTTGGTGGATTCTGCGGCAAAGATCTGGGAGAGTTCTGTCAAAGTAGAAAACAGAATTTAGCAGGAAACAAGGGACAATGGTGGTGAGAGCCCGTGCTCCACTCAGACCATCAGTGACTTTTTACTGCTTTTCTGCTAAAGCTCAGACAATCTACAAGGGTGCCACTGACGCAGCTGGTACCAGGTTCACCTTCCCCTCACTCCCTGCTCACCCAGCAGACCATCTCTCTGTCCCTTTACTAGATCTGTCCTCTCCACAGGAGCAGATGGGACGGACAGCTGTCCCTTGGTGTCCATGGGAGATGGTTCTAGGACTCCCTTGAGGACACCACAGTCACTAAGCACTCAAGTCCTTGATATAAAATGGCATGGTGTTTGCAAAGGAGCCTGCGTATTCTGCTATGTGCCTACATCATGTCTAGTTCCTTACGATACACAACATAGCGGATGTACTGTGTAAGAAGTTGTTACCTTGGCTGGTTCAGGGAATAATAAACATCTGCGTGTGTTCAGTATGGACACAGCTATATGTGTGAAGGGTATAACTGAGAATTAACCCAGATGCACTTAAAAGGAAATTCGGTTTCCACTTCGTTAAGTCAAAAGATGCCGTTTCAATGGCCACAGGCTGCCTGTCCTGTTCTATGTCCCCTGTCTGCTCTTAGCCATCATTTTTTTTTAATACTTTTTATTAGGTATTTTCCTCATTTACATTTCCAATGCTATCCCAAAAGTCCCCCATACCCTCCCACCCACTCCCCTACCCACACACTCCCACTTTTTGGCCCTGGCGTTCCCCTGTACTGGGGCATATAAAGTTTGTGTGTCCAATGGGCCTCTCTTTCCAGTGATGGCCGACTATGATACATCTGCAGCTAGAGTCAAGAGCTCCAGGGTACTGGTTAGTTCATAATGTTGTTCCACCTATAGGGTTGCAGTTCCCTTTAGCTCCTTGGGTACTTTCTCTAGCTCCTCCATTGGGGGCCCTGTGATCCACCCAATAGCTGACTGTGAGCATCCACTTCTGTGTTTGCTAGGCCCCGGTGCTCTCAGCCATCTTAAAGTGATTTGCAAGCATCACTTCCTGGGAGAAGCCCTCCCCTGAGGGAGTTAAGCTGAGCCTCAACAGATCCTTACTCAGGGCAGTCCAGCCCTTCCACAAGACTTGGCAAATGTAATCTCACACTGCCTTAGTGACTGCAGGCTACACTGACAAAAGGGGCTCCACACACAGGTGCTAAGTGCTCCTGAATACCTTCTTGTGGACTAATAATTCCGGTGTCCTCTATGAACATGCAGATGCCACACTTTGTTTACTGCTTGCTTTATGACAGAGTTCTTCGGAGCCTGTACATGGTAAATCAGCCAGTCCTGGGGTTATTGTGTGCTTTTCCTTAGGTGGTCCTTTTACTCTGGATCAATTTTTCCAGGACTTTTCCTAAAGTACTTTGTTTTTGTGGAAGACCTTAAAAATGTCCCTGCCTTCTCTAGTGATTATTGTCATTTCATTTATTGTCCATCTAAATCTTGGATTGTTTGGGATTGGGGTGCAGGAACGAGGGCAGCAGAATCCACCTGACACCTGGCTCTCCAGGTACCCCACTTGCTCCCCTGCTGTGGCTGTCTATCCACCTAACAGTTCCCACTGTTTCAAAGCCTGCTGGAGTAACTACACTCACTACCTCTCTTTTCCTGAATTTTTCTAGCTATTCGTTGTAATTATTGAGACAGCATCTCTCTACCAGCTTTGGCTGTCCTAGGACTCCCTACACAGGCCAGGAGCTCAGTTCCTCCTGCCTCTGCCTCCTGGGGCTGGATTGAAATTAAAGGCATGCTCTACCACACCTGGCTCTTCTGAGATATCCTTAAAGATTTATTTTTGGCAGGACTCAGAATCAGGTTTTGTAGTTCTAAAATAAATTCTATTGGTGACTTCTTACTAATGTTCTCTGAGCATGAAGCTAAGAGTTAAGAGCACTGCCCAATCTTCCAAAGGACCTGGGTTCAACTCCCACTCTCCACATGGTGGCTCACAACTGGTTTGTAAATTCAGTTCTAAGGTTTTCAACACCTTTTTCTGGTCTCTGCAGGGACTGCATACACACGGTGACATTCATGCAAATAAACACAAACAAACAATTAACTAATAAGCAAGCAAGCAAGCAAGAAAGCAAGCAAGCTCTCCCAGACAGTCCTTCTGGTTGAGTACAGGCTGCAGGTCAATGCATGTATCGACTTCCATGATGAATGAAGCAGGTACACCCAGCCAGTGCCCAGGAGGGTACTTGAAGGGATAGAAATGAAACTTTCCAAGGCATACTTTTTCAACCATCTGAATGATTTTTGTATGAAACTAAAATTAGCTCATAAAACTAAAAAGTTCACACTCAGCGGAATAGGGACTGAATTTTCAAGATGGCTGACCTAAAGTCTTCATTATGCCTGGCAGACAATTTGCTCGCTTGTTATTCACAATTAATATGCATCAATTCTTTCCTTAAGGTTACAAGCCACTCTCAGCCCGTGACACATGGTCATAGCCAGGACTGAGGTACTCACTTGGGTTCGTGAGGAGGTCCAGACTGGTCAATGAGCTTGAACTCAGCAGCAAAGCCATGAGATCGGGCGTACTCCAACAAGCCGCCTACGGGGTTGGTGTTCAGGTACCTGACGAGCTCACCAATCCTCCTGATCTTGTTGGGAGCCATAGATTCATCAAGTGAGTCTGTGTTCGCACCTCCAGACTAAGGAGAAATTAGTCAAAGAGGAACCAGTAATATGTTCGAAAACTCAGAGGGACTCAAAGACAACCCTATTTGCCCACGTTGTAAAAACAGCCTGCAACTGGAGCAGGACGTCGGCCCACCTGGTCATCCGCTGAACTGGCTGCCTCCTCCTGCAGCGCCTTCATGGCTTCCTCTGCGGCCATCTGCTTTGCTACCTTCTTGCTGGGGGCGCTCACAGGGGGGAAGGTCTGGGCTCCTACTGCTACACAGTACTGGAACCTTAGCAGAAACGGTGGGCAAAAGATCACAATGGCTGGGTGGAGAGGGCCTGTCGCACCTTGGTCAGGTGCCACCCTCCACCTCCTGCCGTTCTCATACACATCACCTCTGCCGTTATTCTGGCCTGGGAGAGCCAGTGCTTGGCCCATCTCCTGTCCCTAGGGCCTCCTGACCAGCTAAACACTCAACATGCAAGGGCAACCACGTCTCCCCCTCTCCAGGAAGCCTGCTTTTGAACAATTATGAGCACAGAGTCCTCAAGGAGGGAGCTGCTAGGGCAAGCTAGGTCCTAAACCTTTGTGTCCCACCACACTGTCCACACTGTGACCCGACCTAGACCACCATTCCTTCCAACTCCTACTCCCAGATTCTTTGCTTCATAGTAGCACCCAGGCCCTGAAGGCCTCTTTCCAGACTGCAGCAAGAGAGACCATACAGGGAAAAGACTTCTCATCTCTGATGCTGCTCATGTCTTTCCTACTTTGGAGAAGCCACACATAAGACATAGACATACTTGGGGTCATGAGCAGGGCCTTCTTTGGACAGGAGACGGAATTCACAGGAGTTCCCTAGTTTGTGCATGCACTCAAGCAGTGTAGTAACTGGGCTCTTCCCAGAGAACAAGGATGTTGCTGAGGAGCTGGGGGCCTGAGCCTCTGCTGGCTGGAGAAAAGAGAAGGAGAAAGCATGAGACAAAACACAGACACTAAGGACACTCGTCAGTTCACCACAGCAGAAGGAGGCGAGAAGGCTGAGACTTTCTCTCCCCTTCTGGTTTGTGGAAACAATGTCTGCTCCTAGAGCTCAGGCTGGCCTTGACCCCAGGGTGATCCTCCCACCTCAGCCATTACAGATAGGATCACCTTGCCCAGCTAAGAACTTCTTTTAGACAACTGAGTGTGAGGAGATGCCTTCCAAAGGAGTAGACGCTGTGGGGACAAGAAGGGACGAGTTTCGGCAAGAGAGGAGAGTGGATCCAAGGTTTGTGATGGCTAGTTTTAACTGGCAATGTGACACAGCGCAGAAGCACAGGGAAGAAGCCCCAGTGAGGTGCTGTCTGTATCAGATTGGCTTGTGGGCATGTCTAAGAGATAGTCCTGGCTGTTTCGCTGATATAAGGAGACCAACCTTAAATGTTGGCAGCCCAGATAAAAGGTCATAGGCAATGATTGCTTTGCTTTTTTGTGTGCTTCACCAAGGAGTTCCTCTTGTTGTTACTGCGGCTGACTTCCTCCCTGATATCAGAACCAGCTTCTCTGGGCATTAGAGCATCTCTCCAGGAATGGCTCAGGCTTTCAGTGCCAGGCTGTGAGGCCAGGGAGGCACTCAGCCTCCGACTCCCAGGGTTCAGCCTCTCAGCTCATTAGATGACTCTGGCCATACCATGTGCTAATCTAAGAAACCCTCTTCCAATTACTATGCTCTATAAGTGCTGTTCCTCCAGAGAACCCCGACTAATATACGGTCCTTTCAACTCTGACATTCTGTAGATAATCAGACCAGTACAGGCAGAAGAGGGGCTGGCTGGGGGGTGGGGGTGGGGCGTAGGGAAAGGCAGGAGTGCTATCCCAGAAGACTGTGGACTATCTGAGCCAGGACAACTTCCAGAGTCTGACACACAAATGCCAAGGGTTACCTTTCCCAGGGAAGATCACCTACTTTCTCCGAGTCTTCTTCCATGGGACAGTGGGACAAGTCTTCTGGTTGACCACTGTCTTTGGCTTTGGCTTCCCGAAGCAGAATCGCCATGGCTTTCACTGCTGCGTCCTGCTTGGCTACTTTCTTGCTGCCAGCCTCAGCTGGGGGAAATTCCCGCCCATTGATGACAACCTGGAATTTAAATCTTGGTGGAAAGGGATTAGATGTGTAAACACCAGGTTGGGTCACCCCTCTGCTCATTCTAAAGAGATCTCTAACCCAGAATGTTCTGCTACACACGGAGTGCCTTTCAGGATCTCTACATAGCCCTGTTCGTCTTGAAGCTCAATATGAAGACCAGGGTGGCCTCAAACTCCTGACTCTGGCTCCTGTGTATTGGGTTAAAAGTGTGCACCACCACACCCAGTGGTATCTTTGAAGGAAGATATGAAGAAACAGGTCACTGCTGGGAAACCCTTACCCCCTGGAAACCAGCCTGACTAATACAGTTCTGTGCCACTCACCCATACTCTGGTCAGTGACGTTTGAGATACGCCCGAGCAATACAGATTAACAGGGACACGTAAGATTCTATTGCCTCGAGCTTTTGACGTGGTCAACGGATAAAAGCACCTTGTTGCTCAGGCTTGACAACCCGAGTTCAAGCTTGGGAACCCACGGCAGAAAGAGAACCACAGACTCAGGAAAACTGTCCCTGGCCTCTACATGAGTGCCATGGCCCGTGCACACCCGTGCATGGTTTTTGGCTCGTGCCTGCTCACTTGCATGCTCTCTCTTTCTTGAAAAAAAAAGAAAAAAAGATTCTATTGCCTACTTGATGAGGCCTTGTCTTAGCTGCTAAGAATACTCAGTTTACACAGTTCTAAAATCATTCAACAGTGCCGCTGTCCAGTGTTCCTGTCAGTAAGGAATGTAGGCTATATAGAAGTTGGACATGTTTAGCTTATTCTCTGTTTCTCTAGCTACAACTTGCAGCCACTCAGCCCCAGTAGCTTCAGTCATCTGACAGGCCCTTCAATAGCCCCTTCCTGGGTCCACCCATCTTCCTCAGTCTGTCTCCTGGTGTGTGCAATCCCATAGTGCAGCGGTTCTCAACTCCTCTGGCGGTTAAACAACCCTTTTGCAGAGGTCATACATCAGATATCCTGCATATCAGATATTTACATTACAAGTCACAACAGTAGCAAAATTACAGTTATAAAGTAGCAACAAAAAATAATTTTGTGCTCCGGGTGGGGGGGATCAGCATGAGGAACTGTATGTTTTAAAGGGTCACAGCACTGGGAAGGTTGAGAACCACTGACACAGTGCAAAGTTTGGCCAGCTGCCTGAGCGAGCAAACCTCTGACTTCTTGGCTCAGCAGTAGCAGCAGCAGCAAGGCAGCCCATCATCCTTATGCAGAGGAAGGTATAAAACTTGAAGCACCACCTTGGTAAGACAGGCAGGCAGCTGCGTGCTTGACTTCCCCATCCCGAGGCTGGGGTACATCCACTGTCCAGCAAGTGGCTGTAATTCTGTCTGCCAGTCCACTCCAACACTGCTCACCTGTCTCTACCCTCCTCTCCGGAGCTTCAGTTTGGCTATAATTGGCACAGAAGTCAAGTCTGTTACCTCTCACCTTAGAAGGCAGATGTGGGGGCACAAGTGCTAGTCATCTCTACAGAGGTTCATTTCAAGCCAAGACGATCATTTTCCCTTGCTCAGCCAGGATTCTGTCTACCCTGAGGTCTCTCATCCCTGATTAGCATTTAGAGAAAGGACCAACCAAGGATGACTAGGTGAAAAGGAAAGAAGGCAAAGACAGGAGCCACCAAGGACAGCACTTACAGGTAAACCAAGACAGCGTAAGAGCCAGAGTGTCTGACTCCTACTAGGCATGATTTCTGGGCAGTCTCTTACCGAGGTTCATGGGACGGTCCACTCTGCTCTATCAGGTTGAAATCACAGGTCTGACTAGTGAACTGAGCATACTCTAACAACCCGCTGACAGGGTTCTTCAGCTGGCACTCAGTTAGCTTCTTGTAGGGTGAACACCGTGGCAAGGTAGGGCTGTAGAAGGAGGGCATCTCCATGATGGCTCGAAACTCACCTGGTGCTGTGTGGATACTATTCAAGTTATCTGGGATGTCATCTGTGGCCCACTGGCCATTTTCAGAGGCCACATACCCTGCTCTAGAGGGGCCATTGTGATAAGCGTGAGGCCGCAGTCTCATTGGTCCTGGTCTGGCCTCATGCCTACTTTCATGCTTTATCGCAGGCTCCTGCCCATTCTCCACTCTCTTGGAGGCTGCCACACTGCTTGAGGCACCTGCTGGGGGCGGGTGGCAGGCAGGGAATGAGGGGCTTCTAGTGGCCTCTGGGACAGCTGTCGGGGTAGGGGCAGGAGCACTGTGTGTACTTCTCTTCATCTGCAGCCTCTCACGCTTCTTGTCCGTCAAGTACCAGATGGGAGGAGTTGCCCCTTGCCTGTAGACATCGCCTTGCCTTTCCAAGTCAATCAGCACTGAGGTCACATCTCGGGCCTTGGTGAGGCCAATGTTCTTAGCCAGGTTCAGGGCAGAGGAGTTTGACACATTGAACAGATAGTCACAGATCTTCTCCTTGATTTCAGCCATGTCAAGAGGCTCAGAAGGTCCTTCTAAGTCAGAGGCAGGGTCTCCGTCCTCACTGTCCAAACCAGGCTCTCCTCTAGGGAATTCCTGGATACAACTATCTGGATTCACAACTCCAGGGGGCTGAGTCCAAGCCTGACTCAAGGGCACAAGGCTCCACAAAGGAGGTTTCCCCCTTCCTCTGTGCAGCTTTCCCTTCTTTTCCAGGGAGTACAAAATACGATTGATGTCCCTTTTGGGGATTCTGAGCTCTCTGGCTAGCACATGGGCAGTGGTGGCCTTCCCCTCCCCAAGCTCTTCCAGGCGGTTTAGAACCTTCTGCTCCGGACTCTGACTGATGCTCAGCTCCCGGAAGTGTGAGCAAAGCCCGTCAGCACCTCTCCATGGTGTACCCCTGCTGTGTGGGGGAGGAAGTGGGGGTCCTATGTGGAACCCCTGATTTCTGAGAGTCACACTCCTGGGGAACTCCCAGATTTCCAGTTGCCTGTCTTGGGCAGGTGGCCCTGGGAATCTTGGCCAGTGTCCTGGGAGGAATGGCGGCAGTGACTGGGTTTGTATTCCAATCAAGGGTGCTTCTGGGAGCCGCCCTTTGAGAAACTCTATCTGCTGAAGCTGGAAACTCCTAGGGTAAGACTCCGGCCCCTGTGGCTGCGGGTATCTCCACTTGCTATGCTCATGACTAGGGTCCAAGTACGACTGTGTCTGGTGAGGGAACACCCCTGTAGAAGGCAACATGGAAGACAGAGCTTGAGTCAGAGCTACATATGAGCCTATGTTCCCTAGAGTTTGTGCTTAGGGAAGCTATCCCTGCTTCCTAGCAGGTGGGGTAGCTGAGCTGTGGCCGAACTAAGGTGACTTTAGTTCACTACTGGCTACTGCTTGGAAGCTCATGAGAGAACAGAGAGAGGGAGGAGGTTGCAAGACACAATTTCAGATGCCTCAATGAGACCTCCAACTTAACTCTTGCAACGGGATATTAGGAGGTTGGTGTGGGGGGGAGAACACTGATCTGGTCCGTGGGTCAGTCAACAGGGTCTGCAAGAGAGAAAGTGGGGACTGAGGGGCAAGAGACTCGAAGAATGGAGACAAGACAGGTTATCTGATCAAGGATCAAGTATCAAAGTCTCAAGTCTCGTTTATTGGAAGGCAGCTATGGGTATATATGTACTAGCTGGAGACACTTAACCACAGGTCCAGGATGTATAGGAGAAAAACAAGATGTTATCTGAGTGTGTTCAACTGTGGTGGGCTTCTTGCAAAAACATCATGCTAGGAAAACAAGTCTCTCGTCAGGGTGGACAAGTACCACCTGTAAGTAAATAGCCCGAGATGGCTGCAGAGATGATAGCTGATTTCTGCTGAGAGTTGGCTCCCAACAGAATACCTTTCCACTTACCCCTCTAACTACCCTCCTAAAACTGGAAAACACAGCTAAAAAGTGGGCAAGGGCACTTGTCACTGACTTGGTGCTTTGGACATACATGTGATGGAAGAGAATGACCTTCTGCTGATCACGGCATGTGCAGGATGGTATATGCACCATTACACCCCATAAACAAACAAGTGTAAATCTAGAAAAATAAGCAAATGATATTCAAGAAACAAACACAATACTGAAAGTGAGGAAAAAGACAGGACGTGGGGTGTGTGAGATCAGCCCTCTGAGTGAGTCAGGCTCTCCACTACATAGTACAGCCCCTTTAGTCTAAAACTCTGTCATGTGGATAATCTTGACAAGCAGAACTTAAGGCTGGATGAGACGGAAGTTCACCTCCTCCCAGCTGAGGGAGGAGTGTAACAGCAGGAGCCATCTCCATGTGGTAAGAGGGCCTCAGTGAGTTACCTGTCAGTCACAACCCTGACGGACCAAAATTTGGGTACAGGGACTCTAGAGAGTTGCCATCTAAAAATGTCATGTGGTCCTCCCTCTTCAGTTGGCACCCAGGCTCACCTGGATATGGAGACAGGCAGGGTCTCATCACCACTACCAGTGGTCCTCTTACCTTCCCCAGGAACTGCCAGAGGCAGCCTCTAAGGACACCTTGCCATGAACAGCCTGATGGGGAGCAGTGGTGACAGAGGTCATGGGGTGGAGGGCAGTACATGAGGTGCTGTCTCTGACGTGCCTCACAGCCTTCCTGACTCTCCTGAAGGCTACAAGAGCTGGGCCACCGCCTTCTGTTTCCCATCAGTCATGACTGGGAATCTTACTGTCCTAATCACTTTTGTGGTACCTAACCCTGGGCTCCTCAATTCCCATGTGACCACAATCTTCACCTTTCAGCTACATGATGTCTTTGTCTAGTGACC
The DNA here is from genome assembly GCF_000001635.26 of Mus musculus. Classification (NCBI taxonomy): domain Eukaryota; kingdom Metazoa; phylum Chordata; class Mammalia; order Rodentia; family Muridae; genus Mus; species Mus musculus. The sequence goes on along the minus strand of NC_000069.6, from coordinate 89,733,250 downwards.
CTACCTATATCACTATTATATAACATGTTTGTATCCATCAAACCCTGAAACTCTTTTCTGGTAGGTGGAGAGCATTTTCTAGTAGTGGCTAGATAACGATGGGCAGCATATTCAGAACCAAAGCCCATACAGACAAGACCATCCCTGGTCTTCTTTCTGCGCCCATCCCACAGGGCTTGGGACAGAGGTGTCATGGTGCTTGACATGAGTAGCCCAATCACATAGCTCAACAATGGGGGCTGTAGGAGATCCAATTAGTTTTTTGAGTGAACTTAGAAAGAAGACATTTTCATTTCAAGGTTAAAGTCAGTTTCTAGATAAATTACTTTTCTTACACTTATTTTATTTTTATGTGTATAGGTGCTTTGCCTGCATTTATGTCTGTCCACCACATGTGTGTCTGGTGTCCACAGAAGGCAGAGACCCTACCTCCCCCCAGAACTGGACAATGTGACACAATAGTAGCCACTGTTCTTATCTGCTGAGCCATCTCTCCAGCCCTAACTACATTCTTGATTTAAATGGCTATTTTCAGACAAAATCTGGGAAATATATGTGCGTAGCTACAAAGTAGTTGAATAAGTTATAACAGCCTCACACTGTGGAACATTAGTCACAATTTCTGAACATCTGTGTTGGATACATTTGCATTTTTACTACAAAAAATTTGTATATGTGAAAAGTGTAAATGGTAGAGTACATGTAAGTTAAGCTTTCTTCTGTTGAAAAGAAAAAACCTGGTTTGGGGGGGGGGGGAAGAGAAGGGAGAGAGAGAGAGAGAGAGAGAGAGAGAGAGAGAGTGAGTTCATATATGCACAAACACTAGAATAGGCACAGAAGAAATGAAACTAAGGAATTTACTCAGTTATTTCGGGGAGGTAGGACCAGAGAAGGAAACAGAACATGTAGTGCTATCTCTGACGTGGCTCACAGCCTTCCTGACTCGCCTGAAGGCTACAGGAGCTGGGCCACAGCCTTCTGTCGTGACTGGCAATCTTACCATCCTAACATATAATATCAAACATGGCTCTTCAAACACCATTCTAATCCTGCCTTCCATCTCTAGGACCAACAGATAAGTCCTTTGTCTTTACCATCTATGATCCATAGGTGCATACTGTAGTATATGTAAAAAGTGCTTTCCTTCAAGTCAGATGCCTGCAATATTTTGAGGGAAGGTAGACACACACACACACACACACACACACACACACACACCATTAAGAGCTGGGGAGATGACTCAGTGAGTAAAGCGTTTGCCACACAATCTTAAGGACCTGAATCTGAATCTCCAGAACCCAAGAAAAACAAAACAAAACACAGTGTGGTATAAAAATCAGTAATTGTGAGACACTTGAGGGTATAGGGGACCAAGAAGAAAAATTCCTGGAAGCCTGAGGGCCCAGTTCCGAGGCTGTCCTTTGTCGTAGAAAGAAGTACAAGTGTGCCTGTACATCTGCAACATTAAAAGTTGGTTGTTGGAGTAGGGTTTTTTTGGTTTGTGTTTTTGAGGCCATCTACACAGCTTTGGCTGGCCTGGGACTCAGAAATACCTGCCTCTGCCTCATGAGTACCATCATACCCCCCAAATTACAACACACACACACACACACACACACACACACAGTAGTAGAGCATTTGCTTATCAAGTGTGAGGCTATTGGTACATCCCATATAGCTTTTTAAAATTTTGAAGGATAAACCTGGGTGGGACATGCCTGCAATTCCAGCTCTAGGGAGAAAAGACTGGTGGCTTGCTCAAGGGCAATCAAGGCAACACAAGACAAGTAGAAACTGCCTCAAAAGCAAACAAACCAGCATGGTCAAACCAAGGCAAGGAACAGTCCTAATCCCACCACAGGGTCAGTTTCCATCCCCGCTGCTTTCCAGAATGACAGATCCAGTGCTGTGCACAGCATGAATCCTCGGAATCTGGGTTTTTCTGTTCAGAACGTTGCAGCTGGGGCTCATGTACGACATCACAAGTTCATTTTAGTGCTAAGTAGAATTCCACGAAGCTTACCCAGTGCGCTACAGAAAGACACCCTTCTTGGCCATAAAGCAAAAGACTTCCCCCTGCTGGTTAGTTGAGATAATTTAAATTTCTCAGGAAGTTGAAAAAGCAAAGAGGATCATGAGAAAAGTTGCTCATGTTGGGCTATAGCGGCTCAGCAAGGCATCAGGGGTCTTAGCAGAAAGAGAAGGGGTGTCTGCCCCGGCCTGGGTCCTTGTCTGGCTTAGACGCTGGTCTATCTTCTGACCAGCCTCCTTCCTGAGACTGCTCAAAGCTACAAGAACTAACTGAACAGAAATCCCCAGAAGGGCTGGCAGTTCGGCTTGAGAAGGAGAACGTGACCCTCGTAATTCACACTACGCGAGCCAGATATGAGGGTGCAGACCCCGCGGGCTTACCTGTGGGTCCCCTGAACCCTTGAGACATAGTGCCGGCAAGGCCCGCACCTGTGGCCGTAAGATGGCTGGCTCCCCAGAGTTCACTTTCGTTTCCTTGAAAAGGCTTCCCCGCCCAACTGTTGGGCCAAGAGGAGGGAGGGGTTTGCTCCCGGTAGCCGAGCAGCAGCATCCTGCCCACCATAAGGGCTGGGCCGCCGTAGTCCACGCCCACCGCCTTCCTCACCACTCCACCTCCACTAGCAGGGCACTATATACGTTCTCTGAGAGCTTGGGAGCTATTTACTTCACTGACAAGCTTATTTTTGTTCACGGTATTTTGGAAAGCTTCACTCAACAGCGCCCTCTCCGCCCTGTGAGGAAGTTCCTTTTCCGTGTTTAATCCCTACTGCTTGCGAGATTTACAAGTCTGTCCACTCCTAGAGTGACCATTGGCCAATGCCCTGTCCCCACTAGCCTGTCCTTCATTCCCCCTGTTGGCTGCTCCAAACTTCCTATCTTTTTGTAGATAAAATTCTTTACCTTCACGTATTCTGTTCTTTAGCCTAGAATGTTCCTCCCCCTTTCCTTGTTTTGTTTTTGAGACTTCAGAGGAATTCCACTTCCATATCCCTGGGTACCTGATGCGTTTGTACCAGTGTCAGCACCCAGCACATGGTGCAAGTAGGCCAGCATATGGCAGTCTGGGCATCTAGTGTATGCTACAACGTCAGCACCCAGCAGCACACACAGTGTAAGTAGAAGCCCCAGCATGTAGCAGTCTGGGCAAGATGGATGGCTCAAAAGTCACTCCCAATCATGTCCTCCCTGTTTGGTATAGCTGCCTGCCTTCAGTGCTCCCGGGGGCACTCCAGTGGGCAGGGCTGTTCTCGCCTATATCCCCTGCACAGTGAGTCCCAGACAGTCATAGGTGAGTGGATAATAGTGCACTCTAAGTAAAACAATTTGCGGAACAGAAACTTGGGGGGGGGGGGATAAAAAATGGCAATCAACACAGGAAAAGAGCTCAATCTTGTGCCATCAGGGAAACTCAGGAAAGGTCACAGTGAGTAGGTGTTCTTGTCCACTCACCAGTGTGGCACCATTAACTAGCACATAGGAGGACCAAGAAGGAGCAACCCCAGTCACTGCAGGAAGTCATTACTTAGAAACACACCCCATGGTTTAACCATTATATGCATTTAGCAGGATAAGCTACACAACACTGAAAGCAATCAAACTAAAATAAGCAGATGTTCCCACCTTAGGATATTACACAGCAATTGAAGTAAAAACCACAGCCAAATGCAGCAGATGGGAAACAATGTAACAATACTGAAAGAAGACCTCCTGTCCCAAACCAAGCAAAACCAAGGTCAATCATGTATTGCACAAGACAGGTTCAAGTCCAAGGCATTCTAAATGGAAGGAATGTTCTGGGGGCTAATGATCCACTGAGGACCCGCAGACAGTCTCATTCCTAAACTTTGTCTCGCTCCCTTGATAACTGTCCTAACTCTCCCAGCCTCACTAGGTGGCACCTCCACTGCAACCTGGGGCTGTTTACCTTTTCCAGGTTTTCCCCTCAACTGGAGGGCCTTGGGAACAAACAGGTGACAGTCCTGTCACAAGCAGCTTACTTCCCTAGGAGCTTGGGAGCCTCCTGCCAGGTTCCAATTCAGAGGGCTACTCCTTAGTCACCACCCAAATAACTAACTCAGTTGTGTCTAAAATAAGGTATCACAACCTCCCCCTTGGCGCTTGCAGGCCAGGAAGATTTATTTATTTTATGTATAGGAATACACTGTAGCTATCTTCAGACACCCCAGAAGAGGGCACCAGATTCCATTACAGATGTTGTGAGCCACCATGTAGTTGGTGGGAATTGAACTCAAGATCTCTGAAAGAGCAGTCAGTGCTCTTAACCACTGAGCCATCTCTCCAGCCCCGAAACATTCATTTTCTAAACTCACAGGGCCTTCCCCAGCAGTCTAACTTGCTCAAATAATCTGGGAGGCTTTCAGGAGACAAAAGAATGATGTATCACCTAGCTATACCGACCCTGAGAGATGTTCTACAGATGTTGATAGCCACAACCAGCTTTTGGTTTTGTTTTGTTTTTGAGACAGGGTCTCATACAGTTCAGGGTCACCTAAAACTCCTCCAATATACAGCTAAGGCTGACTGACTCTGAGCCCTTATAATTCTGTCTCTCCCTTCCAAGGGCTTCTAATTTTGAAATTACTAGAAAGCAAGAACTGTTTTGGGTAGCTGTCCCCCTTCCCCCCAAAAAAGAGGTCTCCAGAAGAAGGGACATCCTTTTATTACTGAGTCAGAGTTCTCCAGTAAATGAAAGGAAAAGACGTGTATGCCAGTAAGGTTAGTGGTTACATAATAAAGTTATAATATTAACGACAATGCCAAAACAACTGTCAGAACAACAGCTAACAGTCCTGTATAGACCATTCCGAGTGCACATCACGCACATTTAGCTTCATGGGCAGCCCACAAAATAACTCTCTAAACCCTATGGCTCTATGTATTAAATCCTGTCTGGTACTCAAGCTGTTTGTCCTATGCAAGCTCAGTCCTGTGAGTAGTACTTGGTCAGCTGCTGGGGTGGCTCTGGCCAGTAGAGACTCAGCTATTGGCCCACATCTGGGCCCCTCTGAGTTAGGACTCAAGGTAAGGGATTCTCATCCACTGTTTTTCCTTCCTCTTCTCCCCCAGTCCCAGCCTGAGCTCTGCTCAGTCCTAGCTCCTGCAAGACAATGGCCCCATCTTTAGCTTGTGGAGTAAGTGTTGTATGGGGTCAGCAACAACAGACTGGGCCCTGAGTGCTGCAGCATTTCTTGGAAAACAGGTGGATTTCACTAACAGCCAATTTGCCAGATGGACAATTCATAAAATAGCCAATATATGGAATTTACTTTTTCTCCTTGTTTTTTGTTGTTGTTGTTTTGGTTTCTTTTTTTTTTTTTTTGAAGACAGTTTCTCTGTGTAGCATGGGCTGTCCTAGAACCCACTCTGTAGACCAAGCTGGCCTCAAACTCAAGAGATCTTCGTGCTCTGCCTGTTTCTCCCTGTTCTTAATTGAGTAGTTTTTATTCCATCTTCCTAACAGAATTTAATGGTACCATGATGCTGTCTCTTACTGTCCTAGAGCAGAGATTGAGGAGGAACCTGGGTTGGGGAGGGGCCAGCAACACTACAGGGCCTTTCAGAGCCCCTGCTGGCTGACTACATAGTTCCATAGCCTTCCCTGCAGGGGCTCTGCCTTTCCTAACTCCTCTAGTCTTTATTTTCTTGGAAACAGAATTCCACCTTGTTGCTCAAGATCCTCCAGTCTCAGCATCCTAAGTGCTGGGATTACAGGTGTGTGCCACCATACCAGGCATTTTAACTTGGTTTAAAATGTCACTTTTTCACCATTGACAAGTTCACAGAAATCTCCATCTACACACAGAGGAAAAGATCCTCTGAAGTCGGAGGCAGTGATGGAGATGCTGACATTAAAGACGACAGTGATGCAGCCCCAAGCTGAGCAATGCCAGTAGCCACTAGGAACAAGCAAGGCCAGGCACTTCCTCCTCCAGAGGCAGCTCGGTGCAGTGACACCCAGCAGCCTCCAGAGTGGAGTGCTGAGTCACCTGTCTGCAGTATTTAAAGCAGTTTGGGGCACACTGGCCTTGCTGGGAAAGTGCACACACTCAGTTTTCCAATACATACTTCAAGCAACTGCCGTGCCCCATGTAAAGTGTCATCAACACCTATAATGCCAGCACTCAAGAGGCAGAGACAGGAGGTTCTCTACACTGATAGAGCCAAGTGTTTAAGGCCAGGCTAGGCTACACAGTAAGCTCTGTCAAAAATAAAATAAAATAAAACTGAAAATACTTAATACTGGTTTGGGGACTCTTTGGGTACTTTCACAATCTAATTTTGATTCTGGAACCTACCCTGGCTTCCTCCAAAGTGTTCTCAAATCTGATTGGGTTACTGCTGCCTTTTGAAGGTTACCCATTACTCTTAGGATAAAGGTTCAGGCCCAAACAGTGTCTGCCACATTGTATACTGTTGGCTTGGCCCGCCTTCCATCTTGTTTGCCCAACAGTCAAATCACACTCCTTCAGGCTTGAAAAGTCCAGCCCCAGTTTTCTGATAGTTCCTTTCCAACACCCGGAGATAGAAGGCATATAAAGTTTATAGTGCCCCAAATCCTAGGGCCTTCTTTTACACTTACTACTGGCTGTACTTACACACTTACATGGTCATTTCATTAATCACGACTGCTTGCCTGTGCAGGGAGAGCTTTTACTCTCGTGACACTGCACAGAGCCTTGCACATAGAAAGTATTCAGCAAAAACTCATCCAGTAAATATTTATAGTGACTGAGTCAAAAGAAGCAGCAAGCATGGTGGCATATGACGCTGATCCCAGCAACTTGGAAGCTTTGGGAGGCTAACCTGGGCTTAACAGTGAGACCCTGTTACCAAAGGAGAAAAAAAAAAAGCCAGGTATGACAACTCTGGCCATTAAACCTAGTACTCAGGATGCCTAAGAGGCAGGCAGATCTCTGAATTTGTGGCCAGCTTGGTTTCCACAGTGAGTACCAGTCCAGCGATGGTTACGGTTACACAGTAAGTTGATGTACAGAGACATGTAGGAGAGGGAGTAGGAGAGGAGGAGGGACTGGAGAGATGGCTCAGCAGTTAAGAGCACCTGTCACTCTTGTAAAAGACCTGAGTTCAGATCCCAGCCCTCTTCTAGCCTCCATGGGTGCCAGGCAGATTGTGGTGGTTTGAATATGCTTGGCCCAGGGAGTGGCACTATTAGGAGGTATGGCCTTGTTGGAGGAAGTTTGTCAGTGTGGGTGTGAGCTTTAAGAACCTTGTCCTAGTCCTAGCTGCCTGGAAGCCAGTCTTCTATTTGCATTTAGAACAAGATGTAGAACTCTCAGCTCCTTCTGTACCATGCCTGACTGGACACTGCCATGTTCCCACCTTGATGATAATGGACTCAACCTCTGAACCGGTAAGCCAGCCCCAATTAAATGTTGTTCTTATAAGAGTTGCCTTGGTCATGGTGTCTCTGCACAGCAATGGAAACCTAAGATACAGATATACTTGCAGTCAAAAACACCCATATATAGAGAATAAAACTTAACAACAACAAAAAAAGAACAATCAAGGATCTATCTTCTAAAGTTAAACTTGCAAACACAACTGCTTTGTAAAGCAACTGGACATTGTACTAAAGGCCTTAAGTATGTGTGTAATTTCAGTTCATGATGATTATAAGGTGACTATATCACTGAATCACTGAACTAATTAAACAATGTAATCAATGATACAGCTTTAGTCAACCTGGAAAGCCAGTCATACATGTCTATATACTCTTAAATTATGTCCTTAAAAATGTCTTAAGATGAAAGTTTTTTTCACCACTTGTATGTGTATTTACAATCTTTATTGTTTTTTAGTGTGCAAATGCATATGAATGTTCACGTGTATATAGGAAATGTGTGTGAAGGCCAGAGAACAACCTTAGGAATACAGTTCATATTCTTTAAGCAAGGGTCTCTCACTGGCCTGAAGCTTACTAATTATGTGGGGTGTCTGGTCATCAGGCCATAGGGATCCTCCTCGCTCCATCTCCCAGCACTGGGATTACAAATGTACACTACTATGCTGGCATGGAGTTTTTGTTTACTTGTTCTGTTCTGTTCTGTCTTAAACTTGGGTTGTGAGGACCAAACTAAGGTCCTTTGCAAACATTTTACCTACTGAACACACACCCCAGTCTCTAAGCTTTATTTTATTTTATTTTATTTTATTTTGAGACAGGACCTCACTATGTAGACCAGGCCAAACTCATAGAGATCCACCTGCAACGGCCTCCCAAGTGCTGGGATCAAAGAACCACGATGCCCATCCTTAGAACCTTTTCTTCATAGCCCCAACTGTAGTCACCCAAATGCCCTTCCAGTGCTGAACAGACACCTCAGGGCTATTCAAAGGAACACTGAAGACAGCTCAGTTTGTAATGTCCCTGTCACACAAGTGTAACAACCTCAATTTAGATGCCCAGCACTCACATAAAAAGCTAGACACAGCAGTGTGCATCTGTAATGCCAGCTGGGGAGAGAGATGGGGTCCCTGGTGCTTACCAGCCAGCTGAATTGGTGAGCTCCAGTGAGGAACCCTGTCTCAGAAAACAAAACAAAATAGGGAGAAATGGAGGTAGACACTCAGTGTCCAACAGCTCTGGTCTCCGCCATGCACTAAGGCCCTTTGCAAGCATTTTACCTACTGAATAGCCCCGTCCCTCCAGTTTCTAAACTTTATTTTTATTTTGAGACAGGATCTCACTATGTAGACAAGGCTGGCTTTGAACTCATAGAGATCCACCTGCCTCTCTCTGCTTCCTATGTGCTGGGATCAAAGCACCACGAAGCATACATGTATACATATATACTCCATGTACACACACACACACACACACACACACACACACACACACACCACATATATACCATACACATACCAAATTAATAATGTAAGCTAAGTGTGGTAGAAAATGCCCATACAATCCCACCACTTGGGAGATTGAGACAGCAGAGTCAGGTGTTCAAGGTCATCCATCCTCAGCTACAACAAATCCAAGGTCACCCGGGCTATGTCAGACTATCTCAAAAAACAAAACAAGAAGCAAACAAAAAACGGAAACACAAAAAAATTACATACTCCATAATTCCATTTCCATGGGATTTTAGAAGGACTCTGGTGAAGGACATGAGAACTGTAGTTGTGTCCAGGAGTAGAGACTAGAAATAGACTTCAGTGATTTTTTAGTAGAAATGTTTTATTTCTTGATTTAGCTACCAATGAAATGCGTTTACTTTCTATTAAAATACAGGATGAGTCACACAAAATCTGTACATACAAGCACATACATCATCTCAGAATAGTTTTAGGAGCTCGTGAGAAGGAATGGGCAGAGGCTGAACAGATCCCTGCACCTACACACAAACCGGCTGTGCACTCAACTAGTGCCCAGTTAAGTATATAAACCGAACTTCCTGCAGCAATTTCTGAAATGCTAAGAATACTAGGGCTGTATGAATGACCCTTGACTTTCAGTAGGGCTACATCCCAGTACATCCATCACCGACTAAAAAGGAGACAGTGCATGTGTTATGCTACAAGCTGACACCCAGCTTGGCAGCCAGCATAGCTGTGAAAAGCCCTTTGTGTCCCTTGGACAGTGTGGCTGGGTACTCCCAGAGTATGGAACTGCACATGTCTGGGAAAGATCAGACTGTGAAATACGTTCCTATTGACGTGTATGCTCTTTGTATACATAATGAAGTTGAAAAGGCACACAAGCCAGATCAGCATAAGCCAGGAGCATCTGTATTGAAGAGCAGTTTCACAATAGAGCACAATATAACAGCACAGTTGAAACAAAGCACAGACCTTCAGCTAACATTCTTAAAAAGTAATGTATTTCTAATTATGCATGTGTATCACACACACACACACACACACACACACACACACACACACACACACACACAGAGAGAGAGAGAGAGAGAGAGAGAGAGAGAGAGAGAGAGAGAGAGCGCCAGTGCCTTACAGAGTTCAGAAGAGGACACTGGATTTCTAAAGCTGGAGCGCTAGGTGGTCATGAGCTGCCCATCATGTATGCTACTGTCTTAGTTAGGGTTTTACTGCTGGGAACAGACACCATGACCAAGGCAACTCTTACAAGGACAACATTTAATTGGGGCTGGCTTACAGGTTCAGAGGTTCAGTCCATTATCAATCAGGGCAGGAGCATGGCAGCACACAGGCAGGAACGGTGCAGGAGGAACTGAGATTTCAACATCATATTCCAAAGGCAAACAGGAGAAGACTGACTTCCAGGAAACTAGAAGGTTGATCTCAAAGCCCACCCCAACCCCCACAGTGATACACTGTCTCCAACAAGGTCACTCCTCCTAATAGTGCCACTCCCTGGGCCAAGCATATTCAAACCACCACAGCTGCTTTCTGAACTCACATCCTCTGAAGAGTAACTAGTATTCTCACGGGCTGAGCCTTTTCTCTAGCCCCTTGTGTAATTTTTTTTTTTTTAAATTAACTAGATAATGGCTGAGAAATGACTCAAGTGATTGAGAGCACTGCCTGTTCTCCTTCCAGAGGACTCAGATTTAATTCCCAGCACCACACACAGTGGCTACAACCATCTGTAACTCTAGATCCAGGAGGATCCAATACCTTCTTCTGGTCTCCATGGGTACCAGGCGTGCATGTGATGTACAGATAAGTGCAGGCCAAACCATATGCACTTGTTTTTTTTAAAAAGTTCATCAAATTTCTTTTTAAAACCTGAAATAAAACCAAAACCTGCTTTATAAAATTATGCAAAAACTAAAAATAGAACAAAGGGGGAGAGGGGATAGGTTTAAGCTTATAGACAAAGAAAAGATCCAAAAGGATAAAATCTGTCTTCAGAAGAATGAGAAGAGTTTAATCTCTGGGGCTGGGATGGAAGCTATGCTGTGCACACACTAGGCAATCACTCTACTGAGCTACACCCCAATCCCAAATAGAGTTTGTATGCTTAATACCAAAGCCCAAACCAGATAGACAATACTGTGGGACAAAGTCCACAGCAAATCAGCTTATTTTCTTCTTTTATAACAAATACACTCATACATTTACATTAGTGGTTCTCAACCTTCCCAAGGCTGTGACCTTTAACACAGTTCCTTGTGTTGTGGTGACCCCCAACTATAAAGTCATTTTCATTGCTACATTATAACTGTAATTTTTGCTACCGTTGTGAATCATAATGTAAATATTTTTGGAGACAGAGGTTTGCCAAAGGGGTTGCAACCCACAGGCTGAGAACCACTGCTGTAGAGCATCTATGCAATATATTTTTTTAAAACTTACTTAAGTGTAACAAATAGACAAATACTAAGAATTTTGAATGTAAAAAAAGATAGTTGACTGCATATGGAAAAAACTTCACTTAATAATAATGAAATATAAATTAAAACCAGATATTTTAAAAAACTAATCTTAAGTTTTCCCATGTTTAGTGTAAACATTTGATTTTGTAGAGCGTGGAGAAGGCCACACAGGGCATGTTTCACCACTGTGGAAGGCAGCAGGAGTGGGTATGAGCTGAGCTGAGAGCCAAGTGCTCTAGCTGGAAACCTTTTAAGCTCTGACATGGTTTACAGGCATAAAATTCTATACCATGAAACTGCTTCACACACGAAACTAGAAAAGCTGCTGTGTGACATTACATTCAGGCTGTTGTGTAAGGCGTGTATGAAAAGATAAACATTTTGTGTTTACTCTCTGGTTCATTTTCTAAGACATCTAACTATGCATATGCAAATATCCCCTAAGTCTGCCCCACTTCCCAAACCCCACTATCCAAAACACTTCTGATCCCAGGAGTCCTGTGTAAGGGCCACTCCCCCCTCATTCCCTTTTAAGACACACATTAGGACATGACACTTGAGCAGAGAACTGTGGCTGCGGGGACTGGAGTGTAGACATCTGGAGGCAGTGCACAGTTAAAGGGTCGTCCTCTTTCCTTGTGCATGAGAAGCACCCCACCCTCCTCTCTCTCTTTCAGTGCTGAGAATGAACCCAAGGCCTCCTACATGCTAAGCTAGTGCCTGTGCCACAGAGCTATAGCCCTAAGCCCACCTCACCCCCACTCCTCCGTTCTTTTGTTTTATTTAAGTTTTAGGGTCTTGCTAGGTTGCCCAGGCAGGCAGTCTTATTAGTAGCTAGGGTTGCAGCCAGCTCAGGATCAGATTTTCTCTTTCCACAATTAAAAGAAAAAGGCATTTTCCCCCAGTTGTGCTGTTATTGGGGGAGGTGGTTCATGGTCAAGAGCACAAAACTAAGAAGACGGCTGTGATCTCCAGAGGCCTCAAGTGTGGAAGTTAGATGCCTGAGCAGGCCCCCAGGGAAGTTCAACTTGCCTCGCACTGGGCTCTGACACACAACCCTGGAGAGAGTAGTAGTGTAACTAAGACCCCTCGAGGGTGGCTATATAAAAGGTTAGATGCTATCTCCCCTTACAGCTTAGCTGCAGTTAGGTGAAAAGCGAACACCTTCCTGATGGTATCTACTCTAGCTGAGTGTACAAAGCTAAGGAGGGTGGGAGAGACATAGCAGGCTGCTCCTGGAAGCCGTTTCTGGAGGCTGACATGAACTAGATGAAGTCTCCTTTATTATCTTTCTCTTATGTGAGTGTCTCACCTGCATATGCATGTATGTGAACCATGAGCACCCGGTGCCTGAAGAGAGGCCAGAAGAGGTCCCCTGGAACTAGATTTACAGAGGATGGTGAGCTGCTCTGTGGGTGGTGGGGATTGAACCTGTGTCCTCAGGAAGATCAGTAGCACTCTGAACTGCTGAGCCATCTCTTTAGCCCCCAATCTACAATTTTTCTAATTGAGATCTTTCTTTCCTCTTCTTTTCTTTGAAAGCTTTTTCCTGGGTGTTTTGGTATTTAAAAAGACAAGACACTTTCAAGTTCACAACATTGACTGCTAAAGCCCAGTCTAAGAATTTGATGCAGTTTGAGAATAAGTTGGTGTGATTTATGGTTTTTTGTTTGTTTATTTGTTTGTTTTTAAATTCAAGGGCTATTACAGTGCCTGGCACATTTTAAGTACTAGAGGAAATATTTAAAATTAATATCTCAAGGGGGGGAAAGCCCTCAAGATAGAAACAAAACTGTAACATACCCTATCAACGTCCAGCAAGGAGCCACGTGAGGTAATGCAACCTGAGCTCCCAGGAACTTGAGAGGCTGAGGCAGGAGAATTACTTGCGTTCAAGGCTAGCCTGGGAAACATGGCGAGACAGGCTCTTTCTCAAACAGATCAGTAATGTTTTGAAAGGCTATCTCACAGGGAAGAATCCCCAGTTGGCTTCTCCATAGGCCTGCCATCTACAGGATTCCTTCCCAAGATGTCTGGTAGGAATGGCGTTTCAGACCTTTGTAGTAAAATGATCTGTCTAGCACACTGGCACCTCACTAAAACAGCATTTTCTCATTCCGTTACTTACTAAACCGTCACTGGGTACCTACTAGATGCCAACTTCTACCCTCGGCCCAGAGAAAACAAGAAGGTCCTTCCCCCTGCTCTCATCAACGACCCAGCAAAGATGCAACACAGGGTGGCTTTCAGTCTACAAGGCAGACAATGCTAAGATAGGAACGATGTGAGGCACAAGCACCTCTGTCCACACAAAACAGTGCAGGAAGCAGACAGCTCCCAAGCAGAAGCGAGCATGGGGTATGGTGGTGCACACGTAACCCCAGCACTCAGGAGACTAAGACAGGAGGATCTTTATAAACTCCAGGCCAGCTGGGTCTTCACCGAATTCCAGGCTAGCCTGGACTCTGCCTCAAAAAATAAGAACAGGGGGAGGGGGGAGGAGACAGGGAACTTTCGGAGGGGAAACTAGAAAAGGAGATAACATTTGAAATGTAAATAAAGAAAATATCTTAAAAAACCAAAAACCAAAACCAAACCAAACCAAAACCATGCTGGGTGGTGGTGGTACATGTTTTTGGTCCCAGCACTTGGGAGGAAGAGGCAGGCAGATCTTTGAGTTTGAAGCCAGCCTGGTCTACAGAATGAGTTCTAGAACAGCCTGGGATATGCAGAGAAACCCTGCCTCGGAAAACAAACAGAAGTCCAAAACAAACTCAGAAATATAACCTGCTGTGTTCAAGCTTCACTTCCGCTGTGATAAAACACCTTGACATAAAGTCACAAAGGGGAGGCGTACTAGAGCTTAAAATTCTAGAGCACGGACCATCATCCTGGGAAAGGCAAAGGCAGGAACTTCACTTGGCTAGTCACATTACAGCCACAGTCAAGTGTCAAAGGCATGAGTGCATGCGCTCGCCTGCTTGACTTCAGCCAGATTTCTCCATTCTTACCCCTGCCTCAGGAACCCCTGCCTCAGGAATGGCGCTGCCCACAGCAGGCTGGGTCTTCCTATGTGAACAGGCTTAATTAAGACAGTTCCCCTCCAACGTGTCCACAGGCCAACCCAAAGTAGACAGCACCTCACTGAGCCTCTCTTCCCAGTTGACTCTCGGTTGAGTTGACAGTTAAAGCTAACTACCACAGGGAAGAGCTGCCTGATCCACTGAAGGACACCTTCTCAGAACAGGCAGAGGGATCAATCAGGAAGGCCGAGCCAAGAGCAAGTGTGAACGAATGATAAGAAGCACCTGACAGTTGCTACCACTGAAAACCATTTTACGATGTGCAAACAAAACCAGATTCCTTCTGGGTCAAAGGGTCTTGTGGAAGGTCAAGGGGAGAAAATACCTGTAAACAAGTGGTGCCCACGGCAGTCACCTGCTGCTCCTGCCTCCTCCATGGTTACAGAGAATCAGTGTGCACTGCCATCCCAGGAGACGGCCTGACCAGCCGCAGAACCCCTCCCCTTCTGTCCACACCTAGTAGTCTGCCATGCTAGAAGACAGCTGGCCATAAAGTCATGACTTAGGTCATGTAGTAGCCTCAGCTTTTTAGTGTACAGGAAAACAAAAAGAAACAATAAACTACAAAGGTGTAGAGAAAGACAGGGCCCAGAGGGTCCTTATGACATCATTTCAGCTCCAAGAGCTAGCCATGCCTGAAGCTCACCTCTGGACTTCAAACTGAGGTAATCAAGGAGGGAAATCTTTTACTTAAGGAGCTTATATCAGGTTCCTAAAATTTGCAGCTAGAGTAATATGTTCTCTTTCAGGGAGAGAACTTTACTTTCTGTGCAAGGAAGGGTACAGAAAGCAAGGAAGGACAGATGTCAGAGGTCTCTCCCAGCATCTGATAAAGCTAGTGACAGAGGCAGATTTCAGTCATTTGGGAAAGTATGGAAAAATCATTTGAGCTCCTTGGGTTCAGGAACATGGATGTGTGCCTAAACTGCAGTGTAAAATGGATGAGTTATATAACCCAATAGCCTACTACATAAAACTATAGATTCAAGACAGAAGTGGCACACAATAGCTGCTTTAAAACATAAAGAAAGCTGGGCATTGTAGCATAGGCCTGTGATCCCAGCTACTCAAGAGGGCTAAGGCAAGAAGACTGCAAGTTCCAGGCCAGCAAGGAGCAAATCAGAGACCCTTTATCAGGTGAAAAAGTAAAGAAGCAAGGAATATGGGTCCATGACGAAGTGAGTGCCTGGAATGTGGGGTCCAGGATCAATTCTCAGTGCCTCAAAAAGATTAATATAAAACACGAAGAATACTTTAAAGCTAGTTCCATTCCCGCACTGATGAGCATCTGTCTTAGTTAGGTCACTATTGCTGTGATGAAACACTCTGACTAAAAGCTCCTTGGGGAGGAAAGGGTCATTTTGCTTACATTTCTACACCGCAGTTCATCATTGAAGGAAGTCAGGTACTCAGGCAAAAATCTGGAGGCAGGAGCTGATGCAGAGGCCATGGAGGGGTGCTGCTTCCCGGCTTGCTCCTTGTGGCTTACTCAGCCTGCTTTCTTAGAGAACCCAGGACCACCAGCCCAGGGGTGGCACCACCCACAATGGGCTAGGCCCTCGACATCCATCACTGACTAAGAAAATGTCCACGGGCCTGCCTACAGATGATTTTATGGAGACATTTCTCAACTGATGCTCCTTCCTCTCATATGACTCCAGCTTGTTCAAAAGGGACATAGCACCAGTCACAGATCTTTCCTAAACACTTAAATTTTAGGAAAACTTAGTATTTCGAATTTTTCAACCTGGATGCCAAACAGTCCTCTGGTGCTTTTGAGAAAATGCAAAAGTTTTCAAGCAGCCGTGCCCAGTAAGGTCAAGCCTACCAGATGTCACAGCAAAGCGAATTGCTGTGGCTCAAGAGATCACTGCAAAAGCCCCAAAGCTCAGATTTTGCTGTTTGCGAACTTCCAAACTCTAATCAGTTTGTCACAGATAATAGTGCGAACCTTGGTCTAAAAGGGAGTTTCAAATCTTTAAGTCTATGAATCAGTACGAGGCTGTGTGACACTGCCTGAAGTATAAAAATAGCAGCTTAAGGGGAAGCATTGGTCTCCTGCTGTCAAGAGTAATAGTGCCTCGGGGGTTTTTTCTTCTTCTTTCTACAAGCAATCATTAGATACCTACTGTCTGCCCAGGATTCCAGGGCTGCATAGCATCCCCAAGCCCAGGCACCCCCCCCCCCACTCCCATCAAAAAGGCTAAATCTTGACTCATAGCTGAACGATATTGAATAAGATGTAAAATAAGAGATGACAAATAATTTCAACAACTAGATGCTATTCTCACAGGAACTGATGCCCTATTCCCCACTGCCCATACCTGCACGTTGCCAGGACCCTAGTCACTGAGAAAGATTAAGACCCAAACCACATACATAGCCTGATGGTTTGGCTTCAAGCTCTAGCTCTGAGACAGCATTAGGACCCTGGCCAAGACTTACCTTGTGCCATCTGTAAAATGGGACCAGTACTTACAGCACTAGGATTTTGGCAGGGTTAAACAAATTAGTGTATGTGAAGTCCCCGACACAGTATCAGGAGCAAACGTTCAAAACAGAGAAGGTAAATTTGTAAATAAATTGAAATCTTAATCTCATTTCAGCTCTAGAATTTTATGCAGTCTACAGCAGGATAACAGCAGCAGAATAGCAGATACCCAAAATAGCACAAATCTCTCCCGCCTCTGAAGCTACACCACCGATGAGAAGCAGCAGCAGTATTACAAATGCCTGCGTGCCAGCCCCTAGTCATAGCTAGCCACTTTAAATTCTTACAGCCCGTCAAGGGAGGCATAATTATCTTCATTTTGTAGATAAGCGCAAGAAGACAGGAGAGCAATGTCACACTGCTGAGAAACAGCGGACCTGTTTCTACCGTTTATGCCCGCCTCAGTGTCCTTCTCTGCCTCCCATACAAGCATTCAACTGTAAATAACATGGATGTTTTTCAGGACCTTTAAAACGATGGGAACAAGACCTCTTTCCTAGAGAAATTAAATTGGCATCGTCATTCAGCTGTCCACAATTTGACGTTCCTGCATTCTCCGTCCCTAATGACCTGCTCTAACAACCTGTCCCCCCTCCCCTGCAGCCAGCGTCGTCGGAGGCCTCAGTGTGCCAGTGTGCCGGTGTCCTCCTGCAGCCGTTTAGACACAGCCCCCTCGGCTGATTGCACTCTTGCCCTCTCCCACTACGCGTTCGAAAGCCCACCGCCGAGTTTCCCGGGACTCGGATACCGACGCAGAACGCCTTACCCTCTGGCAGGGCCCAAGAACCGAGCCAAACAGACCAAGGGAAGGCAGGTGACGCAACAAGGCCTCCTGATTCAGGGCCAGCCCGAGGCTGAGCGCCGTGCCCGCGACCCCGCGTGGGAACTCACGGCCCGCACCTCCATGGCTCCGTGCCAGCCACGTCAGGACGCAGGGCTGGCTCCTGGGGCCAGGCTCCGGCGCCGCGCATCCGCGGGGAAGGGCATTCTCGGCTGCAGGGCCGCGGGTACCCAGCGGCTCCCGCCCGCACCAGCGCCCGAGCATCCGCGCAGCCCCGCCGCGCCCGCCGCCTCCACCACCGCTCCCCATGTCTCCTTTTCCAGCGCTGCAGGCTGCGGAGGCGGCGGCCCGTGCGGGACCAGGGTCCTCTTACCCGCGCGCGATTCCTCGGACGCTGCCCACTCGTGAGCCCAAGGCTGCGCCCTTCCCGGCTAGTCCCAACGCGTAGTCTTCCACCTTCAGTCAGGAATCAATGGTTAGGGCGCAGATTGGTGACATCACTGGCGCGCCGGCGTGGGAGGGAGGCCCATGTGATGCATCCCTCTTTTGTTTGAGCCCCTGGAAAATGAGGGTTTTGTGGCTCCTTCTCTCTCAGTCTTTCTACCATCTGAGGAGGACATTTTTGTGTGCGTGGTGGGAACTAGATACTTGGTGTCAGGATACTGCAGTTTTTCTCAGGGCCTTGATTCTACTCCCCAGGTCTCCATAATGTGGTTTGGTAGGAAGACCAGAGAGAATATGTATAGATACACCCTTCTTTTTCAAGTGGACCGGAAGGCCACAGAACTGGTTGTCAGTGTTCTGTAGCCAGTAGACTTCTAAAAAGCTGCTTTAATTAAATTGGTGCAGGAAAAAGCAACAGAATGGGGTCTGGATTGATGGCTCAGAGACTAAGAGCACTGGCTGGTCTTCCTGAAGTCTCACTGTTGATTCTCAGCATCTAGGTGTTTGCCCAAAACCATCTGTAACGCCGGTTACAGAGAATCCTATGAGCCCTCTTCTGGCCCCCACTGGCATTGCACACGTGTGATCTGCAAACATACTGCATGCAAAACACCCATACTCATCAAATAAACCAACACATCCACAACGTGACACCCACCAGAAGGACTAAAATATTTCCAATGAGCTGTTCATCACTTTGTAAGTGGTCCCAATCTTCTACTGTTGCCTTCATCTCAGTAGTTAACTCCCATCATGAATTTGCATTTACACAGCTACTACATTGCTTTCATTTCTCTTCACATGTTATTAGTAAGCAACACGTTTTTATTAATTGTGCATATATTTCCTGGGACTTTTATTTTCAGAAACTTGTTAAGTGTCATCTCTTATGATGCAACTTGAGTAAGTTGCATATTGCAAATTTCACTGCTAGAGAATAATTCATTATGCATGTTAATTTATGTATCCCTTCTCTAACTATTTAAACAAAATTTCAGTCTTCTATTTCCAAGTGTGATTACGATCACTATCTTCTGGTGCCACTGTATAAAATTTTCTTGGGTATTTTTATCTAGATGCAAGACTGATGGGTCTTTGGTATTTCAATGGTCTATTTTGTAGCATAGCATTGATTTTTTTTTTAAAATAGAAAGTGTTTATACCATATTGTGTAGCAACTTTCTCCTCTTGTAAAGACTCAGGGAGTAAAACCAGTGTGGTGAGGTGCATCTTTAATCTCAGCACTTGGAAGGCAGAGGCAAGCAGATCTCTGAGTTCAATACTATCCCAGTCTACAGAGTGAGTTCCAGGAAAGCCAGGACTACACAGAGAAACCCTGTATCAAAGAAAAAAAAAAAAAAAGGACTCAGGTAAGGCTCAGGAAGCTCCTGAAACTTACAAGATTCATAAAGCCCTCCCTGCAGTAACATAGGCAGTAACAGATTGCTTAGGAGGGAGAAGATAGCAACTGGCTGCTTTGACTTACTGCCTGTCCTAGATGAGCTTTTGAGTGATTTGTTACTCCTATAAATGAGTTTACCCCAGTAAACTCATTGGTTTGTCAAGTTGGACTTTGGTGGAGTCATTACTTTAGTCTGTCATTCATCCCCTATCTGGAGTGAGTAGACGTTTGTTTAAGTCTCCACAGAAACCGTCTTAGAACACATACCAGCTGCTACTTGTGCCTTCTCTAATAGCTCAGACCTTAACTTTTATTAGTGAAATAGTAAGGTGGTGGAGAACATCTCCTGTTTCCAACCAGGTTCTTTTCACACCCTCCTCAAAGAATGCAGTGGACAGATAGGAGGTACTTTAGTGTTGATTTGTAGAACAAAACAGCTTTAAAACATTGCCACGTGGGACTTGACCAGTAAAATGAACAGGTTTGGTCTCTCAGACCAGTGGGGTTCTAGTAGAGAACCATTATAGCCCAAGAAAGCTATCAGAGGCCTTTGAGGTCTCAAACAAGAGCTTGTGCCTTGCAGAACAAGTGTTCAGATCACCAATAGGAGCCCGAGAACAGCACGCAAAGCTCATGTCTCAAGCAGCAGTAGAGGCAAACTCCCGTTTGGAGCTGAAGTGCGGAGTGTTGAAGTCTGAGGCAGGAATGAGTGAGGCTGGCTTGAGCAAGCACCCTGCTCGAAGCAGAAGCACCAGGTGGCAGAAGCCTTAGGCACATGGAGTCTCTAGCAAGTCCATCCCAGGGA
This sequence comes from Mus musculus, assembly GCF_000001635.26. NCBI lineage: Eukaryota > Metazoa > Chordata > Mammalia > Rodentia > Muridae > Mus > Mus musculus. The sequence goes on along the minus strand of NC_000069.6, from coordinate 89,712,872 downwards.
ATCCTGAAGACAGTCTTCCTTCTCTGATACCCTGAAGTTTTCGCCCTCTGAAAGGAGCAGAAGCTCCTGGGGCCAGCTCCCAGCCTAAGCCAGAAGCTGGACCGTGAACCCTTCCTTGCCTTCTTCCTTCAACAAGTCTGTGGTTGTTCTGGCTGTGCATGTAATTTATAGGATGCCAACTGGGCCCCATCGACCAGCTGAGTGTGGGTATGCAAATAACATGAAAAAAAGGGGGGGGGGAAACCAATCAAGGAAGAACTGTCAACCGTGGTGGGGAAGAATCACAAGCCTGCTGTTAGATGACAAAAGTGAACAGGAATGTGGGCAGACCTCCACCTCTACCTCTGTGTGAAGACTCTGATAAGAAATCGGTCCTTTTCCTGGTTGCTATGGTGATCTTGCTGGTTATCTATCACCTGCTTTCCTTTTGCATCCACTGCACCAGCTGTCAGCATTGCCAGCTGTCAGAAGTCTTCATGTTGGGCTTGAGGGAGAGCACCCACAGGTGTTGGATGGAACCCCCTCCTGGCCTTACTGGTCTTCCCTTAAATGTCTCTTCCACTTAGGGTAGGTTGCTGGCAATCTTCTGCTGTGGAATGGATTCCAGAGCTGAGCTAGAAGATAAGACATGAAGATGGCTGTGGCACAGAAAAACTTTACTTGGAGCAGTTTTGCATATTGGGGAGGCCCCTTCCTCCCAACATGAGATCCAGAAAGAGGAGAACCATCCAAAACTAAGGAAAGAAGAGAAACTTCCCGAAGAGAGAGCCATTACCTTCACAGGATGCAGCGGTCCATGGGCAAAATGTTTTGGATGTTTTTCTTTTGGGTAAGAGATCTTAGAGAAGTTATTAATATTGTGGACAGACAGCAGCATGGCTGGGGATCTGATGAGAGTTTGGAATCCCATGTCAGATGGGGGATTGCTTCTTATAGGTCTCAAAGGAAGGCAGACGTCTGTTTTATAGAGTGAAGTTGTCTTTGATTCCCGGACATCAGGAGAAAGGGAAGAACTTCCTAGGTAGTGTGTCTCTGTGAGGGTGTGGGGCAGGGGCCCATTTAGTTAAGGCATACCCATTATACAGGTGGAAGATATGTTGCCACCAACAGCCCTCTGAAGTCCCTGAAGTCTAAAGAAGAAAGGCATTCTCCTGGAATTCAGACAACTGGAGGGTCTGAGTAGTATAGACTCAGGCAAGCTCTCTGCAGGGTGTCTGTCTCTCCCTGTAGAGCAGGGATCCTGGAGTCAACCATGAGATTGGAGAGGGCTGCAGATGAGCACTTGAGCAGTGTCTGGTCTGGGGTTTAGTTTTTCTTTCCTTGAGTCCTGGTACCAGGGAGCAGCTCACAGATTCAGTCTCCATAGGAGGCTTGACTTGCTGTGAGGCTGGAGAGAGGGAGAGAGTGCTGTAGGTGAGTCTGCGATTAGTCTGTGGCCCAGAGTCTAGTCGTGGAGAGTTAGTATGCTGGGAATTACACAGCTGCAGGACTTACATGAACTGTAAGTAGCAGGCTTTATGACAGGTGTATAAGCTGCAGACAAACACAGCTGAGTAGCTAAAGAGCTGCTTAGTTAAGTTGCATTCAAAACACTGGGGCTGGAGGTAGGGCTCCCTTTTGCAGAAGCAAGGAGCTCCCTTTAACCATTTTCCTCGAATCCAGCCCAGGCAGCATAGCAAGAGCCCATCTACAGCAAAACAAAACCCTTCTTGAATATGCAAACGTTTGGGCTTAGTGCAGCTAACAAACTTGTGAGTTGATGTTTTTCAGTCTCTTGTGATGAAGTAGGCAACCGAGGGGCCAATCCGCTAGCTAGCCCGTGGTTATTCTTTGTGTTTTGCCTATTGGTTGGTGAGTGGTCTGTCAGTTTTCTTATGGAATGTGGACATGTTCTTTGTCGATTTTACTGCAATTCTTCTTCCATTTGTGTCTTTTCACTTTCTACTTAAAAAAATAAAAGATACAGGATATTTGAACATTAGTATTCTTTTAATCTTTGGTCTTTTTTCGTGGTTTCTTTTTGGGCTTATAGGTTATTTAAATAATATGTTCAGAGATGGGGTATCATTCAGTGATAGACTGCAACCCAGGGGTACACAAGGCTTTGAGTTCAGTTTCCAACACCACACGTTAAAAAAAAAAAAGGAAAGCAGATTCATTTCATAACTGTGGGGATTTAAAATTAACTGTTCCTGTAATGTCTTTTTATCACAGCATACTTTTTATAATTACTTTTCATTAAAATGTGTTATTCGCTTGATAGAAGATGTGTGTGAGAAAAATTTGTATATCCTCATGGGATACAAAATTGTTATCTGTCCATTAGTGAAAATGTGGTGATTTTGATGTTCAAATATCCTGAATCTTTAATGATTTATGCTGTTTTAATCACCACTCACAGAGAAAGGCATGTTGAAAACAATCTGCCAAGAGCATAGTAGATTTGTCAGCCTTAAATATGTGCTTGTGTATTTATTAGGGGGCAGAATGTTATGTATCTCAGGCTGGCTTTATGTAGCCAAGGATAACCTCGTGCTTTGCTCCTTCTGCCTCCACCTCCAGAGATCTAGAAATAAAGTTGTGTGCCAACAGGTCTGGGTAACTCCTGTAGTCTGAATATGGTTAGAGCTGTGTTACTATTTTTAGAGAATTAAAAAATATTTTGAACATAGTTCTAAGGGTTGGACTTCAGGCCTTGTGCTTCTTTTCTTCCTTTCATTCTTTTTACATTTTATTTTTCAGGACAGGGTTTCTCTGTGTAGCTCTGGCTGTCCTGGTACTCAGTCTCAGACCAGGCTGAACTCGGAGCGATCCACCTGCCTCTGCCTCCCTAGTGCCTGATCAAAGGCACACACAGCTGCACTGCACTCTACGGCTGGCCTGGACTCCCAGCTCGCCTTTACTTTGTGTGTCTAGTCAGTCTGTCCACATTGCCTGGGCTGCCCTTGACCTCACTCTTTAGCCCCAGCAGGCCTTAAACCTTAAACTCCGGCTTCTGCAGAGTAGCTGGGCTTACAGACCATCATAGTGCAGGGCCTGGCTTAGTGAATTACATTTTATATTCTGATAACTATTTTTTAATTAAAAGTTATCCCTTTCTGTCCCTATAGTGCCTTTTGCCTTAATCTGTTTTGTCCTCATTAACACAGCCAAACCATCTTTTTTAAGGTTAGATTTTCCTTGTAATTCCCACCTTTCTGAGGTCTTTTCTGTATATATACTCATGCATGCTGTTGAATAATATCTCTCCCTGCCTGAAGGGGCCAGCCACATCGTGGGAACTGAGTAGGGGAAGAGGGCTGAGGGGTCTTAGTAAGTAAATATTCCATTTGTTTGTTTGTTTGTTTGTTTGTTTCAGAACAATTACCCTTAGCCTCAGCAGTCTCTGATGACCCTCTACATCTTTGGTGTTGCTCGGTATGATAGCCTACAGTCTCAACCCTAGGTAGGCTGAGATAGAAGGGTTGGCCCAAGTTGCATGCCTGCCTGGTTTCAGGCCAGCCAGAGCTGTGTAGCAAACAAACACCTTTAGTTCCAGCACTAGGGAGGCAGAAGCACTCCAATCTTTGTGATTTCTAGCCCAGCCAGGTCTACATAGGGGGTCCCCAGACACCCAGAACTGTACAGTGAGACCCTATCTCAAAAAGCAACAAAGGCAAACAAATAACAATAAAATGATCTGGGTGTGTTGCATCCCTTTAATGTTAGCACTCAGGGGGCAGATCTCTGTGAGTTCCAGGCCAGCCAGGGCCACACAGTGAGACTCTGTCTCAGAACAAACAAGCAAGCAAAAAATAAAATGGAAGAATGCTCAAGAAAGATTCCTATTATCACTTTCAAGTCCCCACAGTCAAGTTATCACTTTCAAGTCACACACACACACACACACACACACACACACACAGATCCATACTTGATTATGAACATGCATACAAACCCCACGAACACACCCTAATCCCCAACATAGAAGATAAAAACAAATATGGTGTGGTGGAGGATGTCTGTAATCATAACACTTGGGAGAGGAAAGAAGGGAGATCAGTAGTTTAAAGTTGTCCTGGACTACAGAGTGAGTTCAAGGCCAGCCTAGGACATATGAGACCTTGTCTTGAAACAAACAGATAAGAGTGCTGGAGAGATTACTTGGCCCTGAAGAAAAATGACTGCTCTTCCAGAGGATCAGGATTTGATTCCCAGCACCCACATGGTGGCTTACAACCATCTGAAACTTCAGTTCCAGGGCATCTGGCTTCCTCTTATGGCCTCTGTAGGCACTGCATGCCTATGGTACAAAGTTACACATGCAGGCAAGCTACTCATACACATAAAGTAAAAAATCAATAAGTAATTGGATGCTAGATAAATAGGTAAGCAGACAGACAGACACACAGACAGGAAGCTAAGTTTGCTCCTCCCATCCCCATAAAACAAAAGTGAAGAATTCTCTGCAGTGGGAGAGGAGGCACAGAGTGAGATGGGCCCAGGCCTTCGCTGCTTTAAACCGACTTTTAATCCATCTCCCATTTCTACCTCTGACTTTATTTTCATTCTGGAGTCCCGCGGTGTCAGAGCCACCGAACTTGGAACTTCTTTAGTGTGTATCAGTTTGCTTCTCCCATGTGACTGTCCCCACTTCTCCTGGGATGTCACTGTTCGGTTTCTAACTAAAATGAGATCAAGCCTTCAGTCTTTTTTTTCTCTTTTGGGATGCCCCAGTCACAGCTTACTGAATGAGTCATCTTTTTCCTTGTTGATTAGAATGGTCACATTTAACTGCCATAACAAATAACTACTATAAACTAAACTAAATACCCATTTCTAAGTGGCGCTCTTCCTGGATTTCATTAGGTATTATTGCTCATTTACTTAGGGCTGAGCATCCAACAGTCTGTTCATCTCAGAATCTATAGATTTTCTTTGGTGAGATATCTGTTAAAGACTTTGGTCTTCTTTTTTTTCTTCCCAGTTTGCCAGCTTTCTTCTTTTCAAGTTGAAGTGGAAACTTCTGGTTTCTTTGAAAGTCGGTTCTGTCAGATGATGTTTTGCTGGGGCAAACAGGTGGTGAAGCAGACTGTCTTAGTTAGAGTTTTACAGCTGTGAGCATACACCATGACCAAAGCAAGTCTTATAAAAGACAACATTTATTTGGGGCTGCCTTACAGGATCAGAGGTTCAGCCCATTATCATTGAAGTGGGAGCATGGCAGCATCCTGGCAGGCATGGTGCAGGCAGAGCTGAGAGTTCTACATCTTCATCTGAAGGCTGCTAGTGGAAGACTGACTTCCAGGCAGCTAGGGTGAGGGTCTTAAACCCCACAACCTCAGTAACACACCTACTCCAACAAAGCCACACTTCCTAATAGTGCCACTCTCTGGGCCAAGCATATTCAAACCATAACACAGACACACAGGTCCACTTCCCCCGTATCCTAATAACCTGTCTTTTCCACTACCTCTGGTGGGTGGTGAGCTAGAGGGAAGGTTGAACCCTTATTAAAGTAGGCTGTAAAAATATATGCTTACAAATAGTTTTATTTTATTATTTTATTTTTTGTGTGTGAGTATTTTGCCTCCAAGTAAGTCTCTCCACCAGATGCATACCTGGTACCTGTGGAGACCAGAAGAGGGCACAGATCCCCTGGAACTGGAGTTACAGACAATTGTGAGCCACCATGTGGGTGCTGGGAATTGAACCCAAGTCCTCTGGAAGAGTAGGGAGTACTCTTAACCACTGAGCCATCTCTCCAGCCCTTGTTAGCTTTCTTATTGCTGCTTAAAATTCCTGTGTAGGTTTTTGATGATTGTTTTTTTACCAGCCATATTTTTACAAATATTTTCTCTATTACATTGTATAGTGTTCTCATGTCAATGGCTTTCACGGAGCAATTTTGGTGATAATAATGTTCATCTTATCAATTCTTCCTTTTGCTGGTGTCACATCTAAAATGTCATCACCAGACCCTATCATATCTGAATTTTAACCTATATTATCTTCTATGGGTTTTATGGTTTTGCATTATATAGTTCTTGAAACGAGGTCTAGCCCAGGCCAGGCTTTCAATAGTGAGCATACAGTATCAATGTCTTAGTTATGGCTACTATTACTGTGATGAAACTCCATAGCCAAAAGCAATGGGGAAGAAAGGGTTTATTTGGTTTACTCTTCTGCATCGGTGTTCATCACTGAAAGAAGTCAAGACATGAACTCAAACAAGGCAGGAACTTGAAGGTGGGAGCTGATTCAGAGGCCATGGAGGGTGCTGCTACAGGCTTGCTCCGCATGGCTTGCTCAACCTGCTTTCTTATAGAACCCAGGACTACCAGCCCAGGGACAGCCACACTCACAATGGGCTGAGATGTCTGCCATCAATCACTAACAAATGCATTTCAGGCTTGCCTACAGCCCTTTCTCAATTGAGGATTCCTCCTCTCAGATGACTCCAGCTGTGTCAAGCTGACATTAAAAACTAGCCAAGACAGTTGTCTTAGTCAGGGTTTCTATTCCTGCACAAACATCATGACCAAGAAGCAAGTTGGGGAGGAAAGGGTTTATTCAGCTTACACTTCCATACTGCTGTTGATCACCAAGGAAGTCAGGACTGGAACTCAAGCAGGTCAGAAAGCAGGAGCTGATGCAGAGGCCATGGAGGGATGTTCCTTACTGGCTTGTTTCCCCTGGCTTGCTTGAGAAAATGCCCCACAGCTGGATCTCGTGGAGGCATTTCCTCACCTGAAGCTCCTTTCTCTGTGATGACTCCAGCCTGTGTCAAGTTGACACACAAAACCAGCCAGTACAACAGTTAAATAGTAAATTGAGTTTTGTGGCACAGGCCTACAGTTCTAGCTCCCGAGGAGGCAGAGGGAGAAATGTTCAAAGTCAGACTGAGCTACAGAGGCAACAGAGGAAGTACCATGAAGGAAAATAAAAAAAAGGGGAAATTCATATAATAGTTTAAAAAAACGAAAAACAAAACCCAAGCTGAGCAGCGTTCTATGGGCGTGAACAGCATCCTATGAGTGTGAACAGCATCCTATGGGTGTGAACAGCATCCTATGGGTGTGAACAGCATCCTATGGGTGTGAACAGCATCCCATGGGTGTGAACAGCATCCCATGGGTGTGAGCAGCGTCCCATGGGTGTGAGCAGTGTCCTATGGGTGTGAACAACGTCCCATGGGTGTGAGCAGCGTCCTATGGGTGTGAACAGCATCCCATGGGTGTGAACAGCATCCCATGGGTGTGAACAGCATCCTATGGGCGTGATGGCACATACCTGTCATCCCCAAACCTAGGAGCTGGGGGAAGGAGCATCAGGGGTTCAAGGTCATATCAGTGAATGTGAACACTATGTGTTCACTATACTAACACATAGCAACTAACACATACCAACACATAGCTTCTCTGAGGACAGCTGAGGCTGCAGGAGATCCTGCTAAAAACAAACAACAGAACAAACAAACCTAACCCAAGTAACAAAGTAGATAACCCCGCAGCTTTATTTCCTTACGCTAAAAGTTCATTAGTTTGACATCTACAGTTCAGTGATTACTTTATGCATGTACGCAGATGTGCAGCCAGCACCCACAAGCTGACTCCAGATCATTTTTTGTCAAAATAAACTCCAGACTCACCATCCCCCCCAAACCAACCTTTCTCAGTCTTTTTAAAGAGCCAACTATAGCTGTCTTTTTTTTAAGTTTTATTTTGTATATATGAGTGTTTACCCATATGTATGTCTGTGCACTATGTGTTTGCCTGGTGCTCAGGGAGGCCAGAAGAGGATGTTGGGAATTGAACTCTGGTCCTTTGGAAGAGCAACTAATGCTCTTAACCACTAAACCATGTCCCTAGCCCCCTGCCCAGTCTTATGCCACCACTAATATGGTTTCTATTTCTATAGATTTGCCTATTCTAGCTCTTTTACATTTTAGTGGAATTGTATGTTTCACTTGTTGGATTTTTGAATCAGTCTTGCTAAGTGCACAGGCTAGTCTGAAACTAGCCATCCTCCTGCCTCAGTATCCTCAGTGTTGGGGTTATGGACTGCCACACCTGGTGTCAATACCAGATTTTTTATAATGGCTTCTTTGCCATACCAGGGTGTCTTCGAGGGTCAGCTCTGCTGTATGTAGCATGGACAGCAGCAGGCACTTTTTCTTGAGATTCTTTCACAGACTTCCATGTGTTAATGCAGCCCATCTGTTTATCTAGTTCTAAAATGTTTCATCGACTCATCGATAAGGAATTCCAGATAACATCAGTGTGAATGTTTGTGTGTTTTTGCATGGAAATGTTTTCGTATCGTTGTGTGCATATTTTCATCTTTCTTGGGAGAGGGAACTAGGAGGAGGGTTTCCGAGTTAGACGATAGTCCTACATTTAACATTCTGAGGGGCTGCCAAAGTACTTCCCGAGTGTTGGGAACACTTTACCTTCCCATCTGCAGTGTACATGGGGCCTAGTTTCTCCACATCTCTTCCAACACTTGCTAATGCCTTTTTTTAGGATAACCACCTAGTCCAGGCAAATCCACTGCAGATGGGTGAGAATTGATCATAAGGTACTGTGACGCCAAAGAGGCAGACTGATCCAGGACTATGCTGAGCATAGTTGGTTAGACACTTGATCACAAGACCCTGCGATTTGAGCCAGAGAGACGAATACAGCAGCCAGAACGAAAGCAACTTTTACTCACACTAGAATGTGCCTGGTTTATCTTGATCTCATATAAAAAGCATCAGGCAGGTTCCCGGCCTTCATAGTACCAGAGTCTGGGCTGAAAACTCAACCTGATTTGGTTTTGGTTCATCCTGGATCCCTCCACTGTTCTAGTGAGTGTGTCCAATTATTTTAATCTGCCTTTGACTGGCAATTCCCTAAGAAGTGTTGTGTAGCTATTCACTGCAAATTGATGTGCTTCCCCCTGGAGGGAGGGAAGAGGCTGGTAAGTATAACCAAGCCAAGACACTTCACAAGGCTTGTGTTGCTTAGGAAGTCACACTGTTCACAAAGCTCCTCCCCAAGGCTATGTAAGCAGTTAGCTAGGACTGGAGGAGACTCCTCTGTGGAGCTGCCGGCTTGTTGCTCAGAGCCCCAGGGAACAGCTTTGTGAGTCATGGCAGTACTGACCAGGGCTTTTACTCTCCCATGCTCTGGGAAGTAACCCTAATAAACTCACTAGTGCATCGAGCTGGGCTTGGGGCAGGGGGGAGGGGAATGCTGTATTAGGCGCCCATTGGTGCTCTGTCTGAGTGAATAGAAATCTGTCTGTAGTGTTGATGGCTGGCGATCCCTTTATTAAAGCACGAGTTCTTTAATATTACACGTACACTTGCTAGACACAGGATTTGCAAATCTTTTCCTCCAGCATAAGGTCCACCCCCACTCCCCTACTTCCTTTCCAGATGGAGTCTTACCAAGTAGCACAGGCTAGTCTCAGACACATGGGAATCCTCCTGCCTCAGCTTATAGGGAAGAATAGGCATGGGCTCTCCACTTTCTCAAGGTTCATTAGAGTGTTAGCCTGCTGAGCTGGCACTCTTAACACTAAGATGTCCTCTGGCCCCAGATGTACTCGTCCTGCCTTTTATTTTGGGTGTGGTTGCATGGTGTGAGAATGCCTGCCGGTGTGCATACGTGTGCAAAGGTCAGGTAAGACATTTGGTGACTTCCCCCCCCCCTTGCTGTCTGCCTTATTGACATGAGGCAGGGTCTCTCAGTGAACAGGGGCTTGTCTTTATGACTAGGTTGGCTGGCCGGCAAGTCACCTATCTCTCCATCCCTCTTCAGTGCTGGGCTTGCGGGCATGTGAAGCCATTGGGTTTTCATGTGGATGCTGGGTCCTCACACTTACAGAGGACCCAGTGAGGGTTCTGATCCAATGTTTTTTGAGACAAGGTCCAGACTGACCTGGAAGTCACTATGAAGTCCATGCTGACCTTGAACTTGCTAGAATCCTCCAGCTTCAGCCTCCAGAGTGCTGGAAGCGTAGCACCTACACCACCACATGTAACTAGCCAAAGACTTTTTATCTCTGTAATTAATTCTACATTTCCTTTCCTTCTCTTTTTAAGGATAGAGTTAACTCTTATATGAGGTCTGTGATAGTTTCTGCATCGAGTGTGAGAAAACAGATCTAACTCAATTGTTTTGCATGTCATTATCTGGTTGGGTCAGAATGTTTGTTCTTTATTTGCTCTCTCAGTAACCTTGTCAGGGGTTGCTAGCGGTTTGTTCTATTGACCATTCTTATGCTAGCACCATGCTAGCATATTAATTGTAATATTTTCATTAAAAATATCAGATTACCCTCATTAGGTAGAGGAAATCCATTGTCACCACCAGCTTTGAGACACACTGTCATGAAGGAGTTTAGATTCTCTGGGTTATTTTTCTTCCTTTCTGCTGACACAGACATGTGTTTTCTCTTGATCCTGTTAGGATAGGGGCTGGAGCTGTGGCTCAGTGGTAGCTCTCATCTTTTCTGTTTGGCTAACACGTGTGCCCTGAGCTTGATTCCCCAGCTCTGGAAAACAGATCTCTATCCGTGTGGTACATCACAATTTTTCATCTTATTTTATTTTTATTTTTGAGTCAGGGTTTTGAAAACCTAAATTAGCCTTGAACTCATGGTCTGACCTGTAAATCCACAAACTGACCTTAAACTTTTGGCCATTCTCCTACCACCCAACTTTGATTTTTTTTTTTTTAATAATATTAAAGCAGCTATTTCTGGAGACCCGGGATCTACCTGTCTTTAATCATTTCCCTATTGCTCTCATTTATCACTTTTTTTGCTTCAAATATTTTGATAACCTACATAAATGCTTATAATTACTTTATTTTATTGTGTTTTAAAACTTTTGCTAGTATGTAATTTCTTTGTTCCTATAATTAAAAAATATTAAAGTTGGGACAGACAGGGTGGCTCAGTGGGTAAAGGCACTCGCCACCAAGGCAGATGTCCTGAGTTCTGTTCCCAGAACCCATATGCTAGAAGGAGAGAACTGGCTCTTGCAGATTGTCCTCTGACTGCCATGTGTGTGCTTGCATGAGCAGATAGGTGCCCTAGAGATTTATTTAATACATACCAGTGTTTTGCCTGGTTGTATATCAGTGCACCACGTGCCTACAGTATTCACAAAGGCCAGAAGTGCTGGATCCCCAACCTGGAGTTATAGTCAGGTGTGAGCTGCTTTGTGGGTGCTGGAAACCAAACCTGGACCCTTTAGAAGGGCAGCCAATGCTCTTAGCTGAATCATCTCTACAAACTAGAAAAAAAATTTCTTTCCTTTTCTCTTTCTTTCTTTCTTTCTTTCTTTCTTTCTTTCTTTCTTTCTTTCTTTCTTTCTTTTTTGAGACAGGATCTTTCTATGTAGTCCTGCCATCCTGGAACTGAGACCAGGCTGGTCTGGAACTCAGAGATCCACCTTCTTCTGCCTTCCCAAGTGCTGGAATTAAAGAACTGCACCACCGAAATATTTATTTTTATTTTCTGTGTATTTGCCTGAATGTACATATGTGTAACACATGAATACCTGGTGCCCAGGAAGGCAGGAGAGGTTATCTCATGCCCTCGACCTGGAGTTACAGACAGTTGTGAACCACTGTGTGGATGCTGGGAACCTTTAGTAAGAGCAGCCAGTGCTCTTATCCGCTGAGCCATCTCTCTAGCACCTGAAAAAAAAAAAGTAAAGCTGCAAAGTCTGTTTTCCATGACGTTAGTATAGCCATTCTTTCTTTTAGTTGGTATTTGTATGAAATGCTGTTTCTTGAAATACTTGTTTCTTAGCGTATCTGGATCTGCAGCACTTATAGCCATGGCTACAGAATAACATTTGGCTGCATATTTGATGGTGAACTCCTAAAGTTAGTGTGGAGCTGGAGAATTCTCACGAACAGTGACATTGTAGCCCTTGTCACATTGTCGTGTAACCCTCTGCTATGTCTGTGGTGATGCTGATGAAAGCAAGCCTGTAGCATTTGTGTAAACGCACCACACCCATAGCTGTGTTGAGCATCCAACACTCAGCAGTGTTAGGAAACAACTCTGCGGCTGCCTTATGCGTTTCCTATACCACACTTCCATTGCTATGTCAGCTGTACTCCTATGATGAATGGAGGAGTCTGCTGTAAACGGCATGCCATGCTGTGCAGGCAGCAACCTCATGCATCGCATGCTTTCACCGTGTTCAGCGACGCATCATCTGGGTTTATTTAAGTACATCCTGTGGGTTTCAGACACCGACAAAAGTGCCTAATGGTGCACTTCTCAGAGTGCGTCCCTGCTGTTAGGGGATGCACATCTGTGTTTGACTCGTGTGTTTTTAACTGCGGTCAAGTCTGCCTTTCACATAAAGGGTTTAATCCATTTATATATAAAGTAATTACTAATATAGAGGGACTTATTACTTCCATCCTAGCTATTTATTCTCTATTTGTCTAACAGTTTGTTTGTTCCTCATTTCTTATGTTGGTGTCTTTTTAAAAAATATTCTTTAGTTCATTTCTTATAGTGAGATGTTTGAACTCCTTCCTTATTTTCACTTGGTATTCTATCTTATTTTATTCATTTTTCATGTGTGTGCCTGCATCTGTGTCTATCCGTATGTGCATGGTGTTAGAAGGAGTCGGGTCCTCTGGAACTGGAGTTATAGACATTGTGAGTCACCACATGGGGACTGGGAACCAAACCTGTGTGTTCTGGAAAAGCAGTCAGTGATCTTGACTACTGGCCCAGCTCTCCATCCCTGTTTAGTATTTTCTAATGTCAAGGTAATCTTGACAAGAGTAAGTCTCTCCTCCTCTAGCAACCTTTAGCAAGTCCTCTTCCTGATAAGTTTCCACTCAAGTGTATTGAGCTCATTAGGGTGCAGGAGGCAGGAAGCTGACGCACTTGAATTAGTGTTGGGTGCATGTGCAGTAAGGCAAAATCCGCCCTCAAATTGAACTTTTAGGGGGAAAGTTGTATTTACCATCTAATGCCCTATGGGCACACACATGGTTACAATCAGGTACATTGTAGGAAAGGATGTGCACACTAAACAAAGGCTTACATAATCCAGCCTGTCACTCAAAACAGAATCACCCATGCCTTGCCCGTTACCAAGCAACGCCTTTCAGTGATTCCCATGAAGGGCCCAGGTCATGCTCTAACTCAAGATCCCTGGCTGCTTGCTGCATGTATTTGATCTGTATGATCTCTTTGATTTAATGTTCCCTCACCATTTATCAATCTATATACACTCTTTCAGCTATTCTATGCTGTGGTGGTTTGAATAAGAATGGTCCTCATAGACTCATGTGTTTGAATGCTTGTCCCCTGGGGAGTGGCACTATTAGGAGATGTGGCCTTTTGGAGTAGGTGGGGCCTTGTTAGAGGAAGTGTGTCACTGTGGGGATGGCTTTGAGGTCTCTTATATACTCAAGCTACACCCAGTGTGGCACACAGTCTCCTTCTGCTGCTCTTGGATAGAGATGTAGAACTCTCAGTTCTTCCAGCACCATGTCTGCCTGCATACTGCTATGCTTTCCCACCATGATGATAATGAACTAAACCTCTGAAACTGTAAGCCAGCCCCGATTAAATGTTTTCCTTTGTGAGAGTTGCCTTGGTCATGGTGTCTCTTCACAGCAATAAACCCTAACTGAGATGTATGACAAAAGAACCTGGAAACAGGCTATCTTCAACTCCTTGGGTAGCAGAGTGTGGCCTTGAGTTTTGGATCCTCCAGCTGGGATTACAATAGCAGGTACTCACTAACACACCCAGTGTATGGAGTGCTGGGGTTGGAACTCAGGGTTCCATGCATGCTCTAAGCACACCACACCCACAGTTCTTTTTAAAAAAGATTTATTTATTCTATGTATGTGAATACACTGTAGCTGTATAGATGGTTGTGAGCTACCATGTGGTTGCTGGAATTTGAATTCAGGACCTCTGGAAGAACAAACAGTCAGTGGTCTTAACCTCTGAGCCATCTCTCCTGCCCCCACACCCACAGTTCAATGTGGAAGTCTTTGTGAGTCTGGTTTTGCTTCTTTATCTCTCTGTCTGTCTGTTTCCCCACATTCCCTTGTAGTCCAGGCTGGCCTTGAACTCCACATCTTCCTTCCTCCATCCCAAAGAGCTGGAATTAGAAGTGCAACACTGCATCTAGCTTCTTCTTTTACATCTTGCCATTTTATTGTGGTAGCGCGTTTGTTGCTGCCGTCCTCTTAAGTCCTCAAGTTACAGCAAAGGTCCAATCTTTTTGAAAAATGCATATCCACCCGAAGAAAATGAAAGTAGATCTGCTTCTCTCACTCTGCACAAAGAAACAACTCAAAGCATCTCTTAATTTAAAACCTGAAACATCTAACAGCAAATACTTCAGAATAAATGAATAGGCAAGAACTTTCTGGATAGAACCCCAGTAGCCCAGCATGTGATAAATGGGTCAACGAACTAAACAGACTTTAAGAGAAGAAGCACAAATGGCCAATAAATATTTTAAAAGTGTTCAACATCCATAGCCATCAGGAAAATACAAATTAAGATTACCCTGACCTTCCATGTCTGAACCTCAGGTAGAACTGCTATCATCAAGAAAACAAATGGTAGCAAATGCTGGTGAGCTGTGGGGAGGGGTGTGGGTGCTCACTGTTGGTGGGGGTGCTCACTCTCAGTGGGAACACAGACTCATACAGCAAGGTTAGGCTGTGGGAGGGGCATGGGTGCTCACTGTTGGTGGGGGTGCTCACTGATAGAGCAACCATGGAGGTGAGTATTGTGGGTTCTTAAAAGGCTAGGAAAATATCTACCATATGATTCAGCTGCAATGCTAGCTCACTGGACATGTACCCAAAGGACTCAAAGTCATTCAAGCCACAGAGAAACCTGCACAGCCATGTTTATCGCTACCCTATTGAAACAGCCAGGGGAAAGAACCAGCCGAGATGTCCTTCAACGGGAGGAAGGATGGATGGGCCGGGAAAATGTAGCGCGTACACTCCCTGGAACTTTATTTAGATATAATTTTTAATGCATCAGGATACTTCAAGCTCAAAATCACTTTGTCAGGTGTGGTGGTACATGCCTGTAATTCCAGCACCCAAGAGGCTGAGGCAGGTGAAAAATGGCTTTGAGGCTGGCAGCAAGTTCTAGACTAGTCTGAGCCACAGAGGGAAGGAAGCCTTGTCTCAAATGCAAAAGCAAAACTAAAAAGGCAACCAACCAACTCAAAGCTCAAGGATATTTTATGTTCTTGACTTTTTAGTGTTTTGGACCACACAGCAGGTGAGAGTCTCAGCACCAGGGGTTTGAGAGGCCAACTTGACAAATAGGGGTTATTTTAAGAAGTTTTATCCCATTCTTCAAAGCTAAGTTTTTTTATGAGACAAGCTTTTCTCTCTAGTTCATTCTTTCACCAACCCCTGGATAGGGAGGGCTCAAGGCTAATGGAAAGCTTAATAGCCACTTCTGCAGCTGATAAGGCCACCAAGCCTGGCCTGAGTGTTGGTCTGACAGGGAAGCTAGAAAAGCCACAGGGTTCACCCTCAAGTCTATAGCTTCCCAACTTCTAAATTGTGTGTGTGTCTGTGGGTATTTGTGTCTGTGGATAATTGTGTGTAGAAGGGTATTTGTGTTTTTGTGTTTGTGGGTATTTGTGTGTATATTTGTGTTTGTGTGTATTTATGTGTGTGTGGTTGGTTATGTTGTGTGTTGTGTATTTGTGTATAGGCATATTTGTATGAGTGGATGTGTTTATGTGTTTGTGTGCGTGTTTGGGGCGGTGCCGCTGTGTATGTGTGTGGAGGTTCGAGGATAGCCTCTTCCCTTGGTCCTCACCTGCTACCTTGTTTGAGTCAGGGTCTCATTGTTGTTAAATATTGTGTACACCAGGCTAGCTGACCTGAAAACTTCAACAAGCTCCTAAACCATCCAAGCATCAGCTCCTACATTTACAAAACTAGGCCAATAGTATTCTCCCTGCTCACTTCAGAGAACAGTGACGACCAAATGAAACCGAGGCAGGAGAGAAAGACAGGAAAATTATAGGGACATAGTGTTACCACTGGTCGGTGTCTGGGCCAAGTGTTCCCAGATCCTTTGCATCTTACTCAAGAATGAAATAAAGGCTCACATAGCTCTAAAGTAGCAAGGCGACTTCATTCAGAGCAAAGCGATAGAGCTGATCAGAAAGAAAAGAGCTGTCAGGAGAAACCGTGCGCCACAGAGTGGGAGCGAGCCTGGGCTTCTATTATGTAGTTTAAAGGAAGGAGGGGTTGGTTACTAAGGGGCGTATTATGGGCAGCTCTCTATTTTGATTGACAGGTTTGTTACATCGCCTTTTCTCTACTGCGCATGCTCCTTCCCATAATGCATCTGACTTTAATCATACCCAAATTACATGGTTGTAAGAAGGCAATCGTGGGTTTCTTTCTAACACATAGAAGAAACTACTTTATTGTGCAGGTACTATACACTATCTGAGGCTAGATCAACCTCCCTACCATTGTACCTGTATATAACGAGTGTGATTGATAGCTGTTAGGAGAGGAGATAATTACTCCATTGTTTGGAGTATGGAAGGGGTGCAGCTCAATGCAGATGGAGTTCTATTCTGCTCACAGGTTGCTAGGTTTATTATTCGGTGAGGGGTGTGTGTTTATAATATGTGCAGGCAAGACTCTCAAGCTGCCAGGTTCATTATTAGAAAAGGAATTAGCACACAGCCCAGACTAACCAGAGTCCCAGGCTGCTAAAATACCCCTATGTTTGCCTGCTTCAATAACAAAGAATAGAAGCCTGGAATCTACCTGGGAATCAAATATTTTCTCATCTCTGGATCTAATCAGTGTGCAATCTGGCTTTACCTGATGGTAAAGATGGTGGCCACTAAAGGGGACTCTTACAGCAGTGTTGGGCAGTATTGCCCCTCCAACAATGGCAACGTTGATAGAAAAGGCTGTAGTTGGAGAGTTTAGGGAGAAAGTTTGGGCCCTGGCAACCCTAACATGTGATGTTCAGTTATCCATCTCCAATGTAGTAATTAAATGGACAGGAAAGAATGAACAGCGGAGAAAGGAAACTTCAACGTAGCCATATTGGGAAGGGGTGAGGGCAAATAAAGTGGCCCAATGGCCCTCAAGTCCATCATTGGGACACTGACATGAGGTTTAGGTTTAAATAGAGGGTCATTAATATGTCTAATTAAGTGATCCTGTCAGCCTGTGGTATTTGCCATTGTCTCTCCACTCAGGCCTGTGCAGTGCTTTTCTCAGCTGAGTGTCCTTCCTGCATCTGAAGGATGCAAACGCAGAGCCATCCTGGAGGCTGCTGCCAACCCAAAGCTACATTTTAAGAGCCCAGCATCCTGCTTGTTTTTTTATTCCCCCCCCCACCCCCCGTCAGCCTTGGAAGGTGTGCTCGAGGCTCCCCCTGCAGTCAGTCACAACTTTCACAATGTTGGGACTTCAGTGGCTCTGTCTTTGAAGAAAGGCACCCAAGTCGGTTAGTTTGCTGTTCACACACTTACACAGTCAACTGCTGCCCTGGATGGTAAGCTTTAAAAAAAAAAAAAATCTCTGGAGCATTTGGGTCAAGGGTAAATGGCGTTTGGCTCATAGCTGTCCTTTTTCCCATCAGCTCTGGGAGGAAAACCAACGCTTTAAGATGCTTTAAGATGCTAGTAAATCATTATTAACTATTTTTTAAAATTTATTTATTAATTATATGTAAGTACACTGTAGCTGTCTTCAGACACTCCAGAAGAGGGCATCAGATCTCGTTATGGATGGTTGTGAGCCACCATGTGGTTGCTGGGATTTGAACTCGGGACCTTTGGAAGAGCAGTCGGGTGCTCTTACCCACTGAGCCATCTCACCAGCCCAATTAACTATTAACTATATATAGGAATAAATAAACCTCAGCCCTCTGCAAAGAATACTGGCGCACTTTATTGAGCAACAAAAAAAAAAAAAAGAACAAAGAACTAAAAAACCAAAACCAAACAACAACAACAAAACCGAAAAACTAAAAAGAACAGAGGGAAGACGTGAACAAAGTCCATAGATGTGACACTAACTCGCGAGTCAGCTATCACTACAGTAGAAGTCCTGTCTCTCTCTCTGTGGTGGTTAATCTTGACTGGATCTGGAATCAATCACATGGCATGCCTCTGGGTGGGAGGTGTCTGTGAGGTCCTTTCCAGCAAGGATGATGAAGGAGAGGCCTTCCTACAGGGTGGGCAGCACCTTTGGGCGGTTGTCTCAGACATACAGAGGTTTGAGGAAATAGAGTGTGGCTTGCCTGTCTACCTTCACTTCTTGCAGATAAGTGCAACTTCTGTTGCTGCTGCTGCCACCACCACCACAGACACCAACACCAATGCTGTGGCTGCCACCATCCTTCACCAACAGGCTTTAGCTTTTTCAACCTGGGTGGATAACCAGAGACTTCCTAAGAATCTCCTAGGGCTTCAGCGCAGGGCTAGGATTGTTGAGGCTCCCTCTGTGGACTGAGCCAGGTTCCCAGCTCCTTAGGGAAGAGATGGCCATTGTTGAGGTACATGGACCCTATTGTGTAGTCTAATAAGCTCTCTCTCTCTCTCTCTCTCGTTCTCTCTCTCTCTCTGTGTGTGTGTGTGTGTGTGTATTTATACATGTCTCATCAGTTCTGTTCATCTAGACAATCCTGCTTGACACACTCTCTTTGGCCCCTCTGGTAGTTTAAGTGAGAATGGCTCTCATAGGCTCGTGTTTGAATGCTTGGTTTCCAGTTGTTGGGACTGTTTGGGAAGGACTAGGAGGTGTGGCTTTATTGGAGGAGGTGTGTTTCTGGGGGTGAGCTTTGATGTTTCAAAAGTCCATACCATCCCCAGTTATTGTTTGCTCTCTCTCTCTCTCTCTCTCTCTCTCTCTCTCTCCCTCCCTCCCTCCCTCCCTCCCCTTCCCTCCATCCCTCCCTCTCCTTCATTCCCTCCCTCCCCTTTTCTCTCTCCCTCCCTCCCTGGCTGTTGTGTCTCAAGGTATTAGCCCTCTGCTATAGCTCCAGCACCATGCCGTCCTGCCTGCTGCCATGCTCTCTACCATGATGGTCATGGACTCACCTCCTGGAACTGTAAGCCCCAATAAACCCTTTCTTCTATAAGTTGCCTTGGTCATGGTGTCTTCACAGCAATAGAGAAGTAACCAAGATGGCCCTATACTTCCTATTTGAGTTCTAGGTCCTATTTCTGTCTCTTCCCACTCATCAAATGGATGTTTACTCCCTAAGGCAAGCTTCAAAACCCTAATCTCCCTGTATCTACAATCCTAAACTGCATATTATATTGTAATTTTTTTAAAGACAGAGTTTTGCAATGTAGCCCTGGCTAGCTGCAAATTTATGTCAATCCCCCGGCAGTCTCTCAAGTGCTAGGATTACAAGCACGTCTGGTCTATAGCAGATATTTTGCACAATCCTAATCCCCTGATGGCTGCATCGAAAACCCAACCTAGGCCAGACTTTCATGACCTTGTTCATGTCCCACCTTGAGCCAGGACTGCAGCTATAAAACCAAGGCTTTCAAAGTGGCAGTCTTCCTTCCCATCCCCTAGGGCAATGCTGATTCCAAAGAGAGCCTTGCACAAGAGAGGTTTCTGTCTCTGGGATGCTCTATTCCTTTAGTAATCATCTCTGATCCACAGAGTTGTTGATACGCTCCACTTGACCTTCTTTATAGAACACAGGAGTTCTTGGACTGGAGAAATGGCTTAATGGCTACAAGCACTGGCTGTTCTTGCAGAGGACCCAGGTTTGGTTCCCAGAATCTACATGGTGGCTCACAACCACCTATAATTCCAGGTCCAGAGGATCACACACCCTCCTGTGGATGCAGATGTAAGAGCAAATAGGACATACATGTTTTGATAGCATGCTCTGAGGTGCCTGGACTCACAGGCCATCCCATCTCCACCAAGACCCCAGCCTGGGACACCAGACATCTTATCTCTAGGATGTGTCCCGAGGAGGGAGCAGGTACTTGCTGTTCACTTGTTCACTGTCAAGCTGTATCATATCTTCCTTGGGAAGCCACCTATGCCACGTGCCTTTGCCTTCACGGGGAACTCAAGGCTCTATGATCTGTGTGCTATGTGCCAGACCTATTGGGGCGGAGGGGGGAGGGGGGAAGCACCTTGCACAAGGCATCTTTGTGTCAGCCTCTCTAATATATATATATATATATATATATATATATATATATATATATATATATTTTTTTTTTTTTTTTTTTTTTTTTTTGGTTTTTCGAGACAGGGTTTCTCTGTGTAGCCCTGGCTGTCCTGGAATTCACTTTGTAGACCAGGCTGGCCTCAGAAATCCACCTGCCTCTGCCTCCCAAGTGCTGGGATTAAAGGCATGCACCACCACCGCCCGGCGCCTCTCTAAAATCTTGTGAGTGAGTGTTGTCCAATTACCTCTTGGGTGGGAATTCTGAGGCTAAAAGTGCCACCACACTAGGAGCGGCTAGCATCTCCCAGGAGCCAGTGGCCCTGCACAGCCATACCATACTAGAAAACACACACCCTCAGCATGTTCTGGAAGATAACTTTCCAGGTTACAAGGGCACTGTGGCCTAAACATCATGACTTGGTCTTCTTGTGTGAGACACCTGGGATAATAACCAGCTTTTCTTTGCTCACACAGGGGCAAGAGCCAAAGATGATGGTGACTTAATATACTGCGGTGGCCCAAGTTTCTTCAGAAGTGCTCCTGATGCAGGCGGGATGGAGTTTTGTCAGCCCCTCATCTGCTACTTGTTTCCTGTGTTCTTCTGTGGTCGTTACCTAGCACCTGACTCACAGTCTCTCCAACTGGGCCCTGCTCAAGGTCTTGAGCTAGACATGAAACATGAGCCCTCAGTCATCTGGTCCTTTCTCCCGGATTTCACTAGGATTGGAGACTCCTCCCACACAGACTGAGTGTCTGAGAAATGCGAATAAGTTCCTCCTTTCCCGCTCCACTTACCACCTGCAGCTTGAGTGTGCGTCTCCATTACAGTAAAGCAGGTAGCCGAATTTCCGGGCTCCCAAGCTTCCATTTTTGGTGCCAAGCAAATAAAATGCAAGTGATTCTGTTACCCTGAGTAGCTGATGCAAAGAAGCCCCTATGGTTAGGGTTGCCCAGCTGGAGGCTTTGGCATCCCAGTCAAAGCAGGCATCAGTAATGGTCATCAAGCAGAGGTGCCTATCCATGGTCAGGATATCCTGTTTGCTGGGATCCCCCATGGTCACCAGAGAGTGAAAGAAAAGTAGTTTCTGCCAGTTTGACTAGGAGAGAAGGTCTAAAGGAAGCCTTCATGCCCTGTGAGAGACCTATCTTATGGGTTGGCCAGGCAGCACGGGACAGTAGGCTCTGCCTCTCCAACACACACACACCCGTGGACATGGACGTCCTTGTGAGACTCCTGAGAAGTCTTCACTCATCATTGATGTGCACTACTCCCCTCTCCTCCCCTTTCTCCCTCCTCTTTCACATCCCTCCTCCCATCCTAGTTTCTGGCTTTGTGGCTAGTTTCAGGCTGCTCTAACGCTTGTGATCATCTGCTCTCAGCTCCCTAAGAGTTGGAGTACATGTATGTCCCACCAAACAACACTTTATTGTCCTTTTCTTTAAAAAAAATGTAGTGTGTGTGTGTGTGTGTGTGTGTGTGTGTGTGTGTGAGAGAGAGAGAGAGAGAGAGAGAGAGAGAGAGAGAAAGAAAGAGAGATAGGTGTGTGGTGTGTGGTGTGTGTGTGTGGTGTGTGTATGTGTGTGTGCTTATGCCATATTCTAATCTTTCTCCCTCATGATAGAGTGCTTGTTTATCACACATAAAGTCTTAGGTTTTATCTCCAACACTGTATAATCTGGGTGTGGTGGCACTCACCTATACTTACCACTCTGAAAATGAAAGCAAGAAAGTCAACATTCAGGGGCAGGCCCAAAAGATGGCTCAGTGGTTAAAGGGACTTGCCACCAAGGTTGATGATCTGAGTTCAGTCCCCAAGACCCACAGGAGAGAACGGGTTCTTACCACATGTGCAAGCACACACACCACTCACAAAAGTTCTGATGGTTTGAATGAGAATGGCCTCTATAGGCTTATACATTGAATATGTAGTTCTCGATTGAAACTGTTTGGGAAGGATTAGGGGGTGTGGCCTTATTAAAGGAAGTGTATCCCTGGAAGTTGACTTTAAGGTTCCCAGTACTCTTGTGGATCAAGATGTGAGTTCTCAGTTGCTCCTTGTTTTGCCCTCAGGGACTTTAACTTCCTTCCTTCCTTCCTTCCTTCCTTCCTTCCTTCCTTCCTCCCTCCCTCCCTCCCTCCCTCCCTCCCTCTCTCTCTCTCTCTCTCTCTCTTTCTTTCTTTCTTTTTTTGAGACAGGGTTTCTCTGTATAGCACTGGCTGTCCTGGAACTCACTCTGTAGACCAGGCTGGCCTCGAACTCAGAAATCCACCTGCCTCTGCCTCCCAAGTGCTGGGATTACAGGCGTGCGTCACCACTGCCTGGCTGGACTTTAACTTTCTGAGGCTGCAAGCCAAATTAAAAGGTTTCTTAATAGGTTGCCTTGGTCTTTGTGTGTTATCACAGCAAGAGAAAAGTAACTAAGACACATGTAAAGTTCATACATTGGAAACAGCAGCAGGCGTGGCCACCATGCCCAGTTATGTGTTTGTGTGTGTGCGCTGTGTGTGTGTTGAATAGATAAATGTCACATGTATAGACAGGTGTACTCACATGTAATGCCCAGAAGTTGACATCTGGATAATTTCTCCAAACACTTCTGGGCCTCTATTTATCAATTTGGGGGCAGTCTCTCACTGAACTTTGCCATTTTGGATAGAATGGCCATCAAACCCCCAGGATCTGCCTGTTTCTAACTCCCAAATCTACATCACAGGCAGCATAACCAGACCTGGCTTTTATTTGGATGCTGGAGATTTGAACTCAGGCTTGTGCAATAAACATTTTACCCATTGAGCCAACTCCTTGACTCCTGGCTTAAAATATCCTATTCTTCATCAAGATTTCTATTTTATCTGCATCTATTTAGGTTCATATTTCTTATTTTATTCAGTGAGTTTTATTATGTTACTGTATTATTTGTTTTGATGTTTTAATTGAAGATTTGTCCCTGAGAAAGCCTCCACACTAGCCTCCCTCTTCACACACACACACACACACACACACACACACACACACACACACACCTTCAGTTCTACAAAGGGACACTTTATTCTACAAGCTAGAAGTATTCCCTATATCTTTCTGACGTGCTCCAATTATTAACCAATGTCTAAAAACCTTTATGAAAGGCTGAATTAGCTGTATATAGAATTTGGCTAATTGCATTTGCTCAGAGTGGTATTTTCTGTTAAAGCGAAGTATCCTGAGAGAATGTTAAATCACAAGGCAGGAGAGGATATAAATGAAAATGCTGATTTATCAATGGGAGCTCTTGGAGTGTCTGGTCTATCAGGAGAAATGAAGCCATCCCATGTTTTCCCCTCTAGGAGATTATAATTAGAAGCTGAGCCTTTGCACAGCATTTTAAAGTTACTCTTAATTTTCAGCTTCTCATTAAAATGTATATTTGTTGTCTGGGAAGACTTATTAATAGTTCTGCAAACTCTCTGCTGCTTGTTAGGAACAGATTGTATATGTAAATAGGCTTTTCAGGCGCTTGAGAGCAAACACCTCCCTCGTCGGGGCTGTACACTTGGAGAATACTAACCAGGGGGCATTGTGCAGCGCCGGTCCCTCCGGGGGCATCGTGCAGCGCCCGTTCCTCCGGAGGCATCGAGCAGCGCCGGTCCCTCCGGGGGCATCGTGCAGCACCCGTTCCTCCAGTTCTTTGCCAGCACCTTGAGGGCGGCTCCTTCAGCAGCATCACCTCTAAATCTGCCTGAAGCCATCAGGGACGACTGCTCCTAGAAACCCAGGAAATGCTGGCTTGGGTGGAGCCCGTGGTCCCGCAGGCACTTCCCTTCTGTCCACCGGATGGCAGCATTGAGTCAGGGCTGCAGCCTGGCAAGGACTGGCTCTGGGAAGATAGAAAGACCAGGTTTCTTCCTGAGAGAACCAGGTTCCTGTGTTCTCCTAGGC
Organism: Mus musculus; assembly: GCF_000001635.26. Classification (NCBI taxonomy): domain Eukaryota; kingdom Metazoa; phylum Chordata; class Mammalia; order Rodentia; family Muridae; genus Mus; species Mus musculus. The sequence continues at coordinate 89,688,756 of NC_000069.6, read as the reverse complement.
AAGCCTCTAAAACCACATAGAGTGAGGTTTGCCCACCCCACCTTCGCTGCGCCGGGTAAACAATGACAGCATTGTGGTGTATTCGGTGTCGATTTCCTTGAGAATCCGAGGATACATCTCAGATAGGCTTTCAAGGTTCAGACTTAGAAGGTGCAATTGGGCAAGCAGGCTGAATTCCCTAGCTCAGTTCATGTAGAAGCCATTGAATGTAAAGGATTAATGGCGTTATTTAATGAGAGGCTAGGGGTACTTCTCAGGAAGAGAATGCCTGCCAAGCATTGCAAAAGCAAGACATACCCTACAAACACTCAGGAGAATAGAAGAAAAAACTGTTGGGTGTCTGTCTGCTTTGCCTTTACCCTAAGCCTAACCGTGAGCTAGCATCAGAACTTCATGGAAGGACTCCTTAAAGCACAGATTGCTGGCTCCATCCCCAAAGCTCTTCACTCAGTAGACTTAGGCTAGGGTCAGCTTATTAGCATTTTAACAAGTTTTCTGGTGATGTTGATGCAGCTGGACCAGGGAATTGGTCCATTTAATCACATTTAATCCTCAGCAGCCCTTTGATATAAGCATTGTCCTTTTGCAGATAAGAAGCAAAAATACTTGAGGCTAGGGATGTAGTCTAATGGAAGAGCTAGACAAATTCCCTTCACAGGCTAAAATATGTGCCTTGTTGGTCTGACTCCCAAAACCTCCCTCCGTGTACTGCACATGTACTTTGGCGGTTCCTCTGAGTGCCATGGTTTCCAAACACATAAACATGGGACAGATATCGGTTCTGACAGTTGGAGACTTTAAGAGTTTAGCACTTTATCTTTGGAGTCGCTCAGGGTGAAAGCTACGAAGGTGCCGAGCAGGCGTGGCAGACTTGCTTCTGTGTGCAGGATGCAGCTGTTTGCGCTGTCTACTGAAATGTCTTTGGAAATGAAGTGTTGATACTGTTCAGTATTTCGGCCCCCAAACCCTAACCGTGGATCTGGAAGACGGTGTGAAAATGAGGCAGAAGGAAGAAACTACAGAATCTGTGAGCTTACCCATGGAGGGGACACAGTTTGCCTGTGGAAATGAGCAACTAAAATTGGGTGGCCTTTCCCTAGCGGGGATTTGACATAATAATGACTCTTCCACAGAGCCCTGTGTCATCTGGGCTGGACTGAGCAGAGGCTCAGTGTTTGCTCTCCAGGTGACTGATGCTTTCTTCCATCAATTCCCCAACTCTAGATCCACAATCAAACCTGAGCTCTCAGAGGCAATATTTGGAAATAGTATTTGTGAAGACAGGGTGGGGGTGGGAAAAAGACATGGAAAATAGAATGGAGGGGGAGGTGGAAAGAGGGATGGAGGGAAGGAGGGAGGGAGGGATGAATGGAGGGAGGGAGAGAAAGAGGGAGGAAGGGAGGGAAGGCAGGCAAAGGCAACTTTTAAAAGGGCTTATTTTGGCTCTGAATTCCAAGAGGACACAGTCCATGGTGACAGCAAAGTGTGGCAAAAGGAGCATCAGGAAACGGCCACAGTGCATCTATAGTCAGAAAGTGTGAACCAGGAAGAGCCATGGATCCTGGTTTGAGCAGGTAACAGCACAGTACATCTTGATGGGGGGTGGGGGGAGGGGCGAGGGCCAGGATGCAGGGACGCCTGTTCATCCCATGGTAAACTTGTTCTTCCTTGCTTAGGGTGAGCGTGCTCATCTCACTTTCTCCTTCTTTGGGACCCTACCCAGGAGATGACGACATCCACATTGAAGGCGAGACTTTCCACCTCAACGAACCAGAATCTAAACATTCCCTCACAGACATGTCCAGAGATCAGTTTTCATGGTGATCCTAAATCCTACCAAGTTGATGACAAGACTGGCATCACAGTGTCCAAACACCTGGAAGAGAGAAGTGTCTACCCGGCAGGGATTGAGAATAAAGCATATGGCCGGGTGTGGTGGCGCATGCCTTTAATCCCAGCACTCGGGAGGCAGAGGCAAGCGGATTTCTGAGTTCGAGGGCAGCTTGGTCTACAAAGTGAGTTCCAGGATAGCCAGGGCTATACAGAGAAACCCTGTCTCGAAAAACCAAGAGAGAGAGAGAGAGAGAGAGAGAGAGAGAGAGAGAGAGAGAGAGAGAAGGGGAGGGGAGGGGAGGGGAGGGGAGGGGAGGGGAGGGGAGGGGAGGGGAGGGGAGGGGAGGGGAGGGGAGGGGAGAGGAGAGGAGAGGAGAGGAGAGGAGAGGAGAGAAGAGAAGAGAAGAGAAAAGAGAGAGAATAAGGCGAATAAGGCGTGTGGAGATTGTGCTCCGCTCTGCTCCAGGGAGCCTGGACCTGAAGGGCACCACTTAGCCCCGCCCACTCCCACCCTCCATCACCTCCCCCTCCAGCTCCAGCTCATTGGGAGGTCGAGGGCAAAGCCTGGGATTTCTAGTCCCTTTACCCTCCCTCATACTGTGTACTTGCCAGAGCTTCCAGGAGGGGAAGTGGGTAGGACTTTCGAGAGGATAATGTGATAAGAGAAGGACAAGAAACTGTAAAGATTGCATCAGGCGTGTGGCTGGTTTTGAGTCACACCTACAGAAGAGCTGAGATAATGCAGACAAAGTGAAGGGTCATGTTGACTCACAGTCTCAGAGGTTTCCTTTTGGAGGCTTGTTCCTGCTACTCCTGTCTTGCTCTGTAGAAGGTCTGCTCGCCTCATGGGAGTTGGGGAACAAAGAAAGACAGGCAGGCTGGGGTCCCAATGTCTCTTTTTATGCCCTGCCAATAGCTTTACTTTCTACTACTAGGCACATGTTCTGAAGGTCCCACTGTCTCCCCTCAGTGACACAGGTACAGACAGGGCCTTCAAACTTATGGATCTTTGGGGGATACTCCAGACCTTCTAGACCCAAAGTAGTATACTAGAAAGCAAAACTAACACTTAAGAGGTGAGACCTCCTGGTCTGGAGGCTGGGCCAGTGGCCTTGACCCCTACTTTGTCATTCTTCCCAGCAGCCAGCTCACACCAGGTCTCTCAAGTAGAGCACACTGGGGCTGCTTGGGACAAGGTCTGAGGGCTCCAGTTCCAGCCCAGGGGAGGCCACCACTACTCCCACTGTTAGAAGAACTTACTTCTGTACCCCAGAGGGTGTGTCCCCTTTGTTAATTCCATTCTGCTGATGTTGGTGCTTAACCTCCACCATTAACCCACATCTAGTGGTGTAATCATTCAAACATCTCTCATGACTCCATGGCAGACACAGTATAACACTTGATCAACACTTGGGAAAGCCCCACACAGAAATTCCAACATCCACTAAAGAGGGACCTGCAAAAAAAAAACCATCAACAATGGCACTTTCTTGACTGATCTATATGTTTACTGTCTGCTATGGACTGAGTGTTTGTCTACTAGACTCTTAAGTTGGTGCTCTAACCCTTTTTGGAGATGGGCTATCTCTTGAACCCCCCCCCCCCCCAGACTTCAGAGCTCTGAGAATGGGTCTACAGTATGCCTGTTATAGCACCATTTTCCTAGTTACTTTAAAAGTGAATACTATATTAAAACATATGTGATGTGTGTGTGTGTGTGTGTGTGTGTGTGTGTGTGTGTGTGTGTGTGTGTGAATTTATAAAATGAGCTCCTAACCATCTTCTTAGTTTTTAAAATAAGGATGATAAGGGGCTGCAAGATGGCTCAGTGGATCCAAGTTCAGTTCCCAGCACCCACAGGGTAGCTCACAACTGACTATGACTCCAGCTGCAGGGGATCAAACATCTCTGGCCTTTGAGGGCACCTGCCACATGCACACACATCCTCAGACAGACACAACACGAATAATAATAATAAATAAAGTATAAAAAATAAAGTAAATTTGCTAATATTCTCTTCATAGGAGTCTCTGGGAACAGAGGTGTTAGTGTGGTTCATGGGACAGGTATAGACCCCAGGAATAAGAAACAGGAGAAGAAAGACAGAGGGCCCATCAAGTAACAGCCTTCCAAGGTTCTGTGAGCTGCTCTGAGTTCAGCCAATGTCTACTGAGGGTCTACTAGATGATGCTTATTGGTGTCTATGGTACAAAGATGTCCAAGACACGGGTCCTACCTTCTACAGAGTATTAACTGACCCACCCAAAAGATGGGGTCCATTATGACTCAACACAGGTGGAGACTCAGCATGGCTTATTAGAATGGACATAGGCTGTGGGGTTGGGCTGCTATCAACCCCAGTTTGCTATGTTCCTTGAATGAAGTATGATTAATTGGGACATGCTTGTGCCACGCACATATAGTTTCTGCTACTTGGGAGGTGAAGAAGGAAGGTTGCTTTAGCTCAGGACTTCAAAGCTAGCCTGACTAACATAGTAAGATCCTGGCTCAAATAATAAAGGAACTATCAGGGTTATAAAGCCTCTTGATCCCTGTGTGTGTGTGTGTGTGTGTGTGTGTGTGTGTGTGTGTGTGTGTGTGTGAGAGAGAGAGAGAGAGAGAGAGAGAGAGAGAGAGAGAGAGAAAGAGAGAGAGAGTATGTGCAGGCGTGTGTGTGTTTGTGTGTGTGTGTGTGTGTGTGTGTGTGTGTGAAAGCCAGAGACCACCAGATTTTGTTTCTAGGAGAGATGTGCACCTGCTTTTTTGAAGCGGGGTCTCCCTGACTCAGCCAGGCTGCCTGGATGCTGAGCCAGGGATGCTTCTGCCTCCATCTCCCCAGTGCCGGGATTACAGATGAGCATCACCATAGCCGGCTTTACATGGTAGCTGAGGCTTGAACTCAAGCCCCAGGGCCTGCATGGCATGTGCTTTACCAACGGAGCCAGCTCCCCAACCCTGTTCTGGAACTTTTGATCCTCCTGCCTTAGTCTCCCAAACAGCTGGGGTTATAGGTCTGTACTACCAGGTCCAGGTAGCACATTTGGGAAGGATGCTATTGACACACAGTAATGGCATTACTGGTCACTTATTCTGTGCGAAGCATTTTACCAATATAAACTCATATACAGTTCTCAGCAGCCCTTGGAGGTCAACGGTCTCCCTTCTCCCTTCTCTGCCTCATTGTTTCCCAAGCTGGGCATCCTAAGGTCCAACTAGCAAGCTGTGGGTAACAGAGCTGGGTTTCAGACCCAAGGTGTCTAGATCCAAAGCTTGTGGTCTCGGGGCCAAGACCAGCAGAACCCCTCAGCTGCAGTCATGTCAAAGAATCACCTTCGAGTCTTTGGAATTAGTTCATTGTTTCCCCTTATCCTGGGAGGTCCCAAGGGTTTGGGAAGGACTTTCTAGAAGTGGGTTTTGAAAGATAAGGTAGAACTTTTTAGGCAAATGTCAATAAAAGAAACATTAAAGTGACAATAATAGTAGATGGAAGAGCAAACATACTCACAAACTGTAGCTCAGTGGTTCCCAGCCTTCCTACTGCTTCGACCCTTTAATACAGTTCCTCATATTGTAGTGACTCTCCCCCTGCCATAAAATTATTTTCATTTCATTCATAACTATAATTTTGCTACTGCTATGAGTCGTAATATAAATATGCAAGCACTGTGAAAGAGGTCGTGACCCATGTGCTGATAACCTCTGCCGTAGCTTAAAAGCACAGAAAACAGGTTTAGGCAGTCCAGTTGATCGTGCATCTCTGGCCCCAGGATGTGGACAAGGGTAGGGATTGGGGAGATGGGGTGCGGGCCGGGTGATCGGGTTGGAGGACAGGAAAATAGGAAGAAAAACCCGTAGGAGCCCCAGCTAGTGGTTTGGGACCACCACCCTGTGTCAGGATTAGACACCCGACAGGGTAGGCTCTGAAGAATTCAAGGTTAAATAGCCAGAACTGTGGACAGGTCATCTTCTTTATTCCAAGACTGTAGACATGCTGAAGGAAAATTAACATAAGCAGGAAACCAGGAAGATGACAATTTATAATTAATCTAGCCAGCAGCACTGTAGAAGCAAGGGTTGACTGCTGGAGATTGGCTGCATTGTGAAGTGGTTCTTATGTCTCCCACTTACCTTACTTTGGGCTAATTGAGAAGAAAGACTTAAGTCTCAGCCATGGATGGAAAGACCCACTAGGAGGGAGACTAGGTCTTTGGGCTGCCCGGCAGCCTGGTCACCGGTGAGCCGAGGAATCCAGCTGCAGGAACTGAGCAGCTGCCTGGGGCTAGGATGCTTGCAGTTCCCTCTGGAGATGCCACCCCTTATGCCGCCTTCTCTGCTGGTGGCAGGGGCCCTTCCCGCCAAGGTTTCCCCAGTGCCCCGCCTTCCCTTTTAAATGTTCTTTGAGGAACTCAGATCTCTGTGAAATTAGATGGGGAGAAAACATTTGTCAGTCCTAACGACTTTTTGATTACTGGGAGGATTGTCAGGACGGATCTCTGGAGGCTGGAAAGCCTCTTTAATCAGCTCGTGATGTGCTAGACTCCTGGGGCGCAGTGTGAGCCTTGCCAGTGGCCAGCTTGCTGAGCAGCCCCTGGGATGCCACAGGGACTTCTGGCTTCCCCTATCTATGCTGACAGCTAGTAGAGGCAGGTGTGGCAGGTACTAGAACTAGACACACCAGCAAAACCAAAAAGAGGCAGGTGTTGAGAAAGCAAGTTCGATTTAGATATAATATGAATACCAACAGGCACAAGCCAGGGGACCCTGGAGACGTGACCTCGGCTGTTGCATTTAATCTTCGTGGCCATCCCTCTGGCAAAAGAGCTAAGATTAGTTTTTGTTTTGCAGGAAAGGAGACTGAGTTTGGAGATGATGTCAGCTATTGCCTACCCATGTCAGTTCAAGCAGATTTAACATTGTTTTGACTCAGTACACTTAACCGGGAGGGTGCTCTTCCGTTGTGCCACTTCCTCCCCGGTCCCCTGTGACCAGTTTCCAGGACTTTGCAAAATACTCAAGGTCAAAGTTCTCAGGGATAAAACTCTACACTTACCTCAAAATGCTTGGCTGTTATTTAGGGAGATGTTTGTTTGTTTGTTTCTAAGGCCCAAATAACATCAAGAGATCCCAGGTCCAGACTCATCTTGAATTTCTCTGCTCAAGCAAGCCACCTTGGCTCAGCCTGTTGCATAGCTAGAATACAGTACCGTTCCTGGCTTCCAGTATGCTTCCAGAATAGCTTGGGTTTGTTGTGAGGGACGTTATAGAGGATACAGGAGAATATATAGGTGCATACGTATAAGTCCTGAGTTGTTCTGAGTGAGGGGGTTTCTATCTATGAGGCTAGAGTACAACACCCTCCTGGCACACGGAGGCTTTCACCAGTCAGGAAGCTTGTCAAGGAAAGTTCACCACAGAGGGTTCGTCTTGTAGGCATGATGAGGTCCTAATGCAGTCTCCAGAGTGGGAGTAGGCTGCTAATGAAGGCATGGCCTTTCTGAAGCTATCCAAGTGCTCAGCAAGACATACCTCGTTAGGAGTGAAGGACACTCTTACTGCCCTGGGAATTCTCTGGAATTTAGGGGCCTTGGTTTAGGAACCAGGGTCAAAGACAAAATAGCAGAAAACCCTGCTACAGGAGAGAGTGCAGCATTTAGAATCTCTGCCAGGAACCAGGGTTTGCCCAGTAGGTGTTTCTTCTTGTGCTACACAGGGACCCCATGTATCCTGCACTCCTTTGGTCTTTGATGGTTTAAGCTTCATCCTCATGTTCCACACAGCACCACTTCCTTATGCCAGGTCTTCTTGAGCCAAAGGGACTTCTCTGAAAGTTCCAGCTTAAGCTGTGGGTCTGGGATTGGTTCACTTGGCTAGTTGATGAGGCCCCCTGATGGTCTTAAGTTGGCCATGCCCACCACAGATCAGGGAGCACCGTATAGTGGGAGAAGGGAGGAAGGTGACTTCACTAAAGAAATCTGTGTCTATTGCCATCCAGAGGGTCTGGGGAAGGTGATGTGGTGGCAACGTGTAAGTGTCCTCTGACTTTCTGAGCCATAAGCTCAAAACAGAAGTAAAGATGCTGACCCCTCTCTTTTTTGTTCTGATCATGGGTGGTGAGTGTTTTCTTATTTGGACGGAAACCAAACAGGGTCCTCTGGTGTCAAATTTGTGAGCCAAGTAAACATTGCCTTAGCACCCTTAGAAAAAAATCTCTATGAAATCAATTGAGAGTCAATTTGCTGGGACTTCTAAATGCTGAAGTTTAGGCTATGCTGTGGATTTAACTTCTCATCTCAAAAGGTGGGAGTAAGGAGGGTGGCTTAGAAGGGACCCTGGCATCACAGCTTGCAGGCACCTACCACAGACTTGACACTTCCACAGATGAGTGACTAGGGTGTGGGCATCCACACCAGTGTTCTCTAATACAAGCTTGGCTGCTTTCAAGTGATACCCAAGGCTTGGAAGCTGGAGGCAGAACAGATTTGGACGGTAGCTTTAACTCAGTAAAAAGGTCTGTCAGCAGTGATAACATATAGTGGACAATTTTTTTCTTTTTCATCTATGGACTTCTAGGGGGCAGAACTGCATTTTAAGAGATGTGAATACGTGTAACTTGTTTCTAGAAAAAAATAATGAAGTGTAAATTTCAAATTCAAGCTGCAAAAAGATGAAGCTAATTTCTGCTAATTTTCTCATGCTATTTGCAGCAGTAGTGGCTACAATGGGGGCTAATACTCTTGACCCCCATTAGCCTAATCCACTGTGATGCTGAATATAAATTTGTATCATTTTAGTAATCTAATTTGGCGTCTCATAACTGGTAGGGGTTCTTGTAGCTTTGTGAGTATTAACTCTAAATTCCTTTAATGATCTAAATTCTGAAAGTGATCAACACTTCCGGAATATAAAATACATGGCAAATGAATCAAAGTGGACAATATGCACACTGAAGCTCTCTGAGTGAGAACTTGCTCCAAGTTAGAGATGTGTGTGGGGAAGCAGGGCCTCTTCTTTCTAACAATACCAACAGCCAATTACTGAATGAGGAGACAGGTAGGGAGAACGTGGTGAGGTTCTAGGCGGGGTTAGGGTTTACTGTATCAGCACAGAACGCATGCTCAGAGTCAGGTTTGCTCACACACACACACACACACACACACACACACACACACACACACACACACACACACAGGTCAAAGCCTGCTATGTGATCAAGCCTAACTCTCCTCAGTCTCAGGATGACAAGACACGGTTTCTGTCTTGGATTTTCAGTGTCTCAGTGATTTCAGGAAAGTCGTTCCTCCTGGACTTTCACTTCCTATGTGAAAGGCGATGTGATGTGAATTTTTATTGTCAATTTGATGGGATTCAGAATCACCTAGGTCATAAACTTATGGGATGCCTGTTGAGAGGGGGTGTGTCTTAAAGAGGTTTTGCTGAGTGGTGGGGTGGGGAGAGCCATCCTCAATGTCTGTCATTCTGTGGGCTGGGCTTCTTCTGGACTGCAGAGAAAGTGAGCTGAGCTCCGGCAGGCATAGCTCTCTGCTTCCTGACTGTGGGTACAACGTGACCAGATGCCTCAAGGTCCTGCCTTTCCTACCTCGACGGGCGGCGCTCTTAAACCGTGAGTCAAAACAAACCCTTTTGTCACAGCAAACAACCAAGAAACTAATCTAGGCGGCAAGGGCTGTGAGCTGGGTGGATGGGCAGTCTGTTCTTCTCACCAGCACCTGAATTTCAGGGCCAGTGCCTTGTTGCTTATTTTGTTTATGAGTATGAATGCTTTGTCTGTGTCTGTGTCTGTGCACCATGTGTGCACCTGGTGCCCATGGACCAGTGAAGGGTGTCAGATCCCCTGGAGCTGGAGATACAGATAGTCGGTTATGAGCCGCCATGTGGATACTGGAAACTGAAATGGGGCCTTCTGCAAGATCAGCCAGTGCTCTCAGCAGCTAAGTCACCTCTCCAGCCCCTTCTCCCTTTGTTGCTGTTGATAGACATATACATAAGCCTTTTCCTGGAAGTTGAAGCCTATGTGGTGGTTTTAATATGCTCTGCCCGTGGGAAATGGCACTATTAGGAGGTGTGGTCTTATCAGAGGAGGTCTGGCTTTGTTAGAGAAAGTGTGTTACTGTGGAGGTGGGGCTTGGAGGTCATATATACGCTCAAGTCTGGCCAGTGGAATCAGAGCCCCAGCCTGGCTGCCTTTGGAAGACAGTCTCCTGCTGGCTGCCTTCTGATCAAGATGTAGAACTCTTGGCTCTTCTCCTACCATGTCTGCCAGGATGCTGCCATGCTTTCAACCATGATGATAATGGACTGACCCTCTGAAACTGTAAGCCAGCCTCAATTAAATGTTGTCCTTAAAAGAGTTGCCTCGGTCGTGATGTCTCTTCACAGCAATGACACCCTAACTAAGACACCGTGATTCTCCTCTCTTGGACTGTTCTATTCCTGTAGGCCTGCAGGAATCATCTCACCCGTGAGCCCCCGTGCCCTGCAGTTAGTCAGATTGTCCATTTTGAAGAACCGGAGCCACCTCTGCATCCTAGTGCTCTGCTCTCTAACCCTCAATTATATGTAATATAATAATGGCTCCGTTTGTTTTTTTTTTTAAGATAAGAGACAGAATTTTATTATGATTGGATGTAATTTCAAAAAGACAAATGGGTGTAACACCCAATACACTTTTTCTGTTAAATTCAGTGACATACCTGCTAGCAAGAACAGTGTGTTATTTTTAATTTTAACTTTTTTTTCCCTAATAAAAGACACCGGGCTGGGTGGCGTTGGAGCATGCCTTTTGTCCCAGCACTTGGGAAGCAGGGGCAGGTGGATCGCTATGAGTTCAAGGCCGGCTTGATCTACAGAGCGAGTTCTAGGACAGCCAGGGCTACACAGAGAAACCCTGTCTCAAAAAAGAAAAAAGAAAAGAAAAAAGATAATCATCTCCCATCACCTTTTTGGGGTAAGGCCAAAGAAAGCCAGGATGTCCAGACCGGCTGTGCCAGCAGAAGCCAGAGCAGCCAGCCAGAGAGCCGCTGAGCCAGGATAACCTGGTGGCATTGTCTGCTTATGCAAACAGCACTTGAATGCAAATTAGTGCAGGCTTGTGCACTGAGGATTGAAAAGAAAGGCATCAAGCATGATCAACCCCAACACCGTCTCCTTCCACAACCCTCTCTCCCAGTCTCTCTGCTGGATGAAAGCAAAGTTCCCAGGAACTGGGGCCAGGCTGGGCACCATTCCCACACGGCCAACCCAGCTAACCCTTAGGAGCACCCTCAGGACCCAAGCACCGCCCTAGACATCCTGTTGGCTTTACAGGGCTAAGTGGACCAGCGAGAGTGTTTTCTAAAGCTCCTGAGAGTTGTACTGTGAGGCAAAGATGTCTGTCTCTGCTCAGATGGTTGGAGTCACTGCCTAAAGCATAGCAGAACATAGGGGTGGGTTTGCCTCTGGCTGGCCTAAAATTCACAGAGATCCACCTGCCTCTGCCTCCCAAATGCTAAGATTAAAGGCATGAGACATCATTGCCTGGCTAAAAATTCCTCCTTTAAAAAAATTCCTGTTTAAGAAGCTGGGGAGATTGCTCAGTGGTTAGAGTGCCTGCCAGACAGACTCCCTGGAACATACGTAAATGCTGGACAGGCTTGGCATTCACCAACAACTCCAGTTCTCTCGAAAGGTGCCGACAGGGCCTCCCTCAAACAAGCTGGCTAGCCAGACTGATGGAAACAGCAAGTTCTGGGTTCAGCTGGAGACTCTGCCTCAACGAATAGTCTGTGTGGAGAGAGACTGAGGAGGTCTGTAGACATCACTCTCAACCTCTGTGGCCACATGCACCCATGTGCACACATACAAACGCTTAAAAAATATCCTGTTTAATACTGAACATGTAACTCCAGCACTCTGGAGTTGAGGACCTTACGTTTGGGTGATCTATCTTAAAAAAAAAAAGAGGAAAGGGAAGAGATGAGAGGAAAGACTTGCTTGATTTTTAGCGTGCTGTGTGTGTTGTTTTCTTTCCTCAGGTTTATTTAATGCTGTCATATCTTACCAGCACGTGCTGACATGTGCATACATGTTCTTCAGCATCCATCCAGGAATGAGGAAGGCCACAGACTGAGCCCTTTGATGTCACACTCCTGTCCTTTGCACAGAGAAGAGATGTAGTCTCCCCCAGATATTTCAACTTACTAACCACCCCGCTGCAGTGCTCATACTCTGATGACCTAGGGTGGTTAATTTACTGACTTCACACTCGGAGGGAGGATGTCAGATAGTATACCCATTCTCCCAGTGGGAAAATGAGGCCACAGGAAATTGGGCAGCTCTCACCAAGGTGAGGGGTTAAACGGAACGGGTAACGTTAGCACCTGGGGGTGCACGGATGAGAAGATGAGTGATGGATGGGGGGTGGGCCCCGGGATTCCTGTTAACCAGGAAATGTTGTTGATTAGGGAGGCAGAGGCAGAGGCAGGCGAATTTCTGAGTTTGAGGCCAGCCTGGGCTACAAAGTGAGTTCCAAGACAGCCAGGGCTATGCAGAGAAACCCTGTCTCAAAAAAACCAAAAAAAAAAAAAAAAAAAAAAAAAAAGAAGAGAAACAGAGTCATAAAATACATTTGTTTATAAGGGAATTTTTAGGAGTGACTCTCATGAATGAGCAGCAATAGAAATAGAGATAGATAAGTTTTTGAAAAATAAAAAATTTGGTCTAAAACCAGGAAAACTTTCCAAACATTAAGCCCTCTACATGAAAGGACTTCAGTCACATGATAGCGATAAGTTTCTATCTAGAGCTCTGGAAAATTCATAGAAAGGAAAATAAGGGCCCAGGGTTTCAGGGCAGGCGCTCTGTTTCCTGTGCATCTCCTGTGCTCAGACCTATCAAGTGACAGTCCTCTGTATGTGCCTGCAGCATGAAGTTCCTGGACGTGGTTGTCTTTCTGGTTCCCAGATGCACATAGGGTCTTCCCGTTAACACCATGGTTGCCTATGATCACAGATGGAATCTCAAAGGGGCACTTGACTCTTGTGACTGCAGGATCTGGACACTGACTCGGTCCCGGCTGCTGCCTGAGAGTCACCATAGGCTTTAAGACAGACTTAACTGGTTTGAAGAAGTACATGATGCGTCCTCAGCTGGTGAGCTGGGCCCTGGGAACCCGAAAACCCCTCTGGAGATTTTGATCCTATCATTTAGGGGGCGGGGATTTGGGGCTCAGGCAGAGGGGCTGGGGGCATCACTGAAGAAAAGCATCGCCCAGTGATCTCCAGGGGGCTTTTTAGGGGCCTTCCATCAGCTGCTCAAAACAGAGGTGTCCACCCAGGCCAGGAGAAGGGGCTCCCCATTGAACTTCCAGTGGTGTTGTTAGGAGCTACATCTGCCATAGGTCTGAGCCCCGCCCCCTGTAGGAGAGTCTGCCTTGTCTCAGTAAGGGACACAAAGAACATCCCCAGCCAAATCATGTTGCCTGTCAAGGATGAGGCCCAACACTAGCCAAATCGTGCTGCCACGCAGGAACGAGGCCCTTCTGACCCAGATGTGTGAAAACGTAGGTACCCAACTGAATAAAGATCTTAGAGTTGTCTTGTAGAGACAACAGATGCCAATTCTAATGGACGGCACAAAGTCGCTTCATCCGTTCTTATTTGTGCTTCTTTCATAGAAAACAAAGTCACAGAAACAGAAAAATATTTCTTAAATTAAAATTAGTTTCTTCTTTGGTGACTTGTGAAAGTTTATCACAACTCCATTCAAAACTTTCAGGCACTTTGCTTTTTTTTTTAATCTTTTAATATCCTTTACCTTTTTAATAAAAAGTAAAAAACAAACAAAAAATACATCCATGTCCTAAATAGAACCTTTCTATGTAAAGATCTCACTAAACAAATAAACATAGGACCAAACAAAATAAGAAGCTGTGAATAGCAATATGATATATTATGAAGCATTTATATATATATATATATATGTATATATTATATATGAATGTGCAGGTATATGTGTATGCACCTGTGTATGTATAAATATGTAAATATTTGCCTACATACACATCACACACACACATACATATTTATACTGACCTCTTTAGATTGAAGTCCAAGGCACTTTTTACAATGAACAGGTTAAAGCCATTAATTTAGAACATAACTGTTTCTGGGCACATATCAATTTAGGGTGCCAATATCAGAATTCACATCTCTCCTTGCCCTGCTTGCTGTGACAAATAGGAGAAGCCTCAGGAGATTGGGAATGTGTCTGAATGTCTAAGGAGAGTCCTCACTGAGGGATTCTGGCTTCCTCATGGAGGGACAGGGAACCAGAAATGTCCCATTTCTGCAGTATGCTGAGGAGAGACTTGGGAGCCTTCTATCCAGGGCTCACTCATGGCTCCACCTTATACTCTGAAGGCCCATGATCATAGTCTAAAAGGGGGCGTTGAGGTGGCTCAAAGCTGTCACTTGAGTGGTTTTTCACATCAGACTAGAGAAAGGCCACCTCCAATTGACATTACAGTTCATGTATGTCATTTAAACTGTGCACTATCAAATGGAATTTTAAGATAACACCCATCTTTATCCTCACAATCACATAAACCCATCTTTATCCTTACAATCATATAAGAGCTGTCCATCATCAAACAATTTGGTAAATGAGATTTGAGAAAGAAATAGCTGAATTATTGGTTACCATTGCAGTACGGTGAGGGAGGCCAGCACTTCTCAGTGTTGGTTGCATATAGATCACCAGGAGCACTGGTTAAAATGCTAATTGTGATTGAGCGGGCCTGGCACAGAACCTATTTCTGACAAGCTAGTGGGGGATGTGAATGCCGCTGGTCTTTGGCTCTCACCTGGAGTACCAAGGATTAGCATATGTCTACGCACATGAATTATTGTCCAGAGCTTGTTTCCACCAAAACTAGAATTTGGGTTAGTTTCCTTGATTATAGATGAGTTACATCTTTGATGGGAAAGGTCAGAATATATGTGTTCTCTATACATGTAAACATCTTAGTCAGTCTATAGATCACTAGAAGTAAAAGCCAAAATAGCTCCATTTTGAGCAGGAGATGTATAAAGAAACAAATCAATATCTCTCAGTCAATTACCAAATTGAGAGTTAACTCATTTCCATTACCCAGCGAGTAAGCAATGTGTTAAAAACAGGTGCCCTGGAGTTCTGATGGCTTTAATGGTGCTCAGTCTAGCACATAACTGACGAGTAATGCAGATGCCGAGAGAAACAAACGTGACTTGCTTACACAGACAGCCCTGTCTACTCCAGCTGATTGAAACTGGATGTTTAGAAACTTGTCTGTCATTTAGGCATGACTAACAGGTGCTACGGCTGAAGTTCAGGGAACCTTAGAGGCTTCTAGTCTCTTTCCCAGGGCAGCACCTACAGCCTTGCATGATCTGTGGATCTGTGTGCATTTTCAGAGTTTGCGAAGGGAAGAGGCAGGCAGGTAACTCTCCCCCGATGCTCCTTGGTCTGCACCTGTCCTGTGTTGTGCAGAAGTGATGCCAGCAAGCAAGGTCCTCATCGGGAGATGTGCAGATTTAGGGAGGATATCCTTCATCCATTTTAATATAGAATAGGACCCTGGTAATTCAAAGGAAGGGACTCTGTAATTCTACACGTATATCTCAGGTACTGTATCGAGAAGGAGCGAGTGGGTTTCGTGGGCTGCTTACTTTTGCCATAAGAGGAAATATGATATTCAGAACCATTTCCCCCTAGCTACAGTGAATAGCAAATGCGGAAGCTGGCTCTGTACTGGGTCTTGCTGTGCACATCCTGCCTCCTCCTCCAGCATCAAGGACAAACTGCAGACACCTTGATCTTCCCCTTCCTGAACCACACCCTCCTCCAAGAGATTGTCAACTGAGAGAGGCACACCTGCACCTCAGTTCTCACTGGGCCCTGCCTGGAGAGAATTCTAATCTTGGTTGTCCTCGTATATAGAGAAACTCAATGCTTAGAATTTTTAGTATTTTGAGGCAGTGTAAACAAGAGTCTTTTTTTAATGCCCGATTCTGATGTTGCCAGAGGAAAGCTGGTTGGCTGTGCCTGAGGCAAAAAACTTACAGACTGGGCCCCTTTGCATTTAGATAGAAAGAGTCTACGCTTTTACTAAACTGTTGACGGCTACTTAAGGAGTGATGGCTTTACAAATCGCTTCTGAAATGGCTTGGTAGAATTTAGGGTGGAATTATTCTTCTATGCTTACCTCATGGCTATTTTTGTCTCTACTGCTCAGTCTTGGAGAATGAGAATATGGCCGTCTGGCCTGCTGTGGAACCAGGACCCTGGATTTGGGGGTCAGGCAACCGCTAACAGTGATGTGTACCCAGAAACAGTCATTAGGAAAGAAAGCAGGCTGTCACCCAGCCTGCTAAAGACTAGCTCAATACAAAATGTTAATCGAAAGTTACAATATATTTTATAATATAGCAATATATTTCATATTTAAAATAAACTGTTATGCTTTCTCCTATCATTAAAAAATAGCAAGCAGTACAGAGGCAAGATGCAAATTCATACTGAAGCCCATCTGGTTTGGAATATAAACACCTCCATTTCTGAGTTTGCTATGAAAATGGTTCCTCCATCAACATCCTATCACTCGCGTTTGTTGTTCTCTTGTGGCCAGCAAAGAATGAAGAGACTGGGACTAAATCGATCACTCTGTTGCGCCATTAAACACCATATATGATGAAGGTGGGTCAGCTCTGGTTGGGATCCGAGAAGTGACACAGCTGGAGAATGTCACTTAGCCCCGTCCTCCCTCTGGGAAGCTGGATGTCGGCTGTTCCAATCAGATTCATTTTTTTTTATTTGTCACTGTTCCTATTTATTTATTATTTAGTATTATCATTGTTATTTTTGCTAGAAATGTCAGCATCTCTTTGGGATCTTAACTAGAGGTTGGTATGGAATTTTGTGCTTTTCCTCCACCAGCTTGATTGGTCACAAGGTCTCTTGTCAGTCCAGGCCCGAGGTTGCTCGCAGCTTCCAGAATACATGTCTCAGTGTGTAAACAGCTGTGCAGGGCTCGTGGCACCTGGTTCGGAGGTCGTCTGTTGAAGATTTGACAATGTTGTTCCGAGGGAACTCCAGTTCGTGTGTGGGCGTTTCCAGTAATGGCGTAAGACAAAAGGATCACAATTACATCCCCTTCTGTGGCTGCCTATAGACCACTGCACAGAACATGTGTTCCTAAGCTGTGGCCTAGTTCAACACAAGTCTACATATTCCTTGTCCGGCAGGAGCTTACTATTCACGCAGCCTGACACAAGCTTCCTGTTACCACAGGCAGACACTATCACCACCCTCCGTCCTCCCCACCCACAACGCCCCACCGTCTTAGGGCTAGCTTTAATCCCATTCCCCAAATGTTTGCTTTGGCAGAGGTGGAGAAGGAAGAGATACTGCCCAAGGCATGAACAAGCCAGCTGGCTACAGGGGAGAGAATGAACTGTTCGTGTCTGCCAGGAAGCCTCCAGATAGCCATCTAAGGGACTGAAACCAAACCAAGAAGTCAACAGGGACAGCAGAATGACCACTAATGGATCCTTAATCTTCTTCTAGTAGCTTTGGGGGAAGTAGAGTGACTGGATGAGGTGGGAACCTATTTGAGCATTTAAAAGCAGTAGTTTAGAAAGTCGTAACCTGCTGGTAGTGTCACAGTGTCTCAGCCGGGTTTCTCTAGCAGTGGCTAGGGTGTCTGTTTTGAGATGGAACACTGACTCTCTATTTGGAATACATTGTTTGTCATCCTCTGGAGGATGGGGGCTTCCTGAACTCTGCACAAACTCTGTCTTTCTCCCTGCAAATCACTACCTATCCAATGTGCAGTAATTACTTTTTGGTAACTATCACTACATTCAAATGTAACATCTAAGTGTGGGTTAGCTAGTCAGTCAAGGCTGCTGCGCTAGCGATAGGGATCTCATTTTGTCTTCTACTGAATACTTTGAACTCAATTCATCTTCACTTTTAAATACACACAAACCGAGAGCTATTGGCAGGAGTCTCAGACTTTTACCTATTCTGATTTTGTATCACTAGTTTTCTTCTTTCCATGACTTCTTTGTTAGGGGAAACTCTCCAGATACATTGAAATCATTATTTGTCAATGCTGTGGTGTTTGAGGGCTAGATTTCACATACAGTTTCTACGTCTTCTAATTTACAAGGTTGTTGTTGCAGCACAGGACCGACCCTGTTGGGGTCACAGTCACTGGTGATGCATGGCTATAGCCCCTCTCATTCATTTGGGTCATATTTTGAGACATGATGTCATGGAGTTATACATTATGGAGGTGGTAAGAATGGCTCACAGACACTTCATAATGATTTATTGATGATAATCACACATGCGACCTTTGAGCCAAAGGTGCAGATTCTTATTTGGATGTCAATCTAAGAAGGAATGAGCTTCTAGTCGGGTGTAAATTACCAACTGAGGCTATATCCTGAAATCCCACTGAGCTCAGTGGTCTTGGAGTATCACAGTACATCCCTGACTTCACAGTACATGAAGCAATTATATGGCTTAAGCAATGACAGGGTGGCTCTATATTTTTAATTCAAGTGTCCAGATATTTGGGGAAATATTGGAGTGCTTCTGTCTGCTACTGCATTCCTGGAAAGATGCTAGGAAGGCCTCTGCCATCGGTCAGCCTTCTAGGAGTGAGTGAAATTGGACCAGTTCAGGGCTAGGGCAAAATTACAGTAATTCATAGTTTTAAATTGCAGCCCACTCTTGAGACTCAGACCCTTTCCACTACCACATGGCCTTAGAATCCACTAGCCTCCTTTCCCACTCAACTGGGATACTTAGGTGATGTGGGATCATCTAAAAGATGCAGAGATACGTCTGGGTGAGCTAACCAGGATCCTCATTACCTAGGTCATCAAGGGTCGATTGTATTTGCAAGAGAATTATTACTTCCCTCATGAAGTTGCAATATCAGGACAGAGAAGCAGTAGCTCATTTGCCATCACAGAGCCAACCTTCTGATCCTGTCATGTTTCTCGAGGTATATTCTTCTGCTAGAGATAAGACCACACAGACCTATTGCAATACCAACGGACCAGGCCACCCTACAAATTCCCACGTCTCTCTCTAATGCTAGTGGTGCCCTCCTGAAACAGCTCTAGCCATCCTCTAAACTAGCGTCGCTAGCTTGGCCTTCAGGGTTTACTTAGCAAGAATATCAATAAAAAGACAGATTGTAGACTATGTCCAGACCAAGATGGATACACGGCAGGAGAAGCGTGGGATCTTGCATGTCATTTGTGTGAAAATGGGAACTAAATCCTAGATGTGCCATGCTTATGACCACACAGCACAGGATCACAGCAAGACGCAACAGAGGGCAGGGAAAACAGCTGAGGGCCATAGAGCACATGACCAGGAAGTAGGCCCATCAGCAGCCTTCCTTTTGTGAAATGCAACCAATGCTACAGAGAAGGTACAATGGCTATTTCATCTGTGTGTATATCTGCCTGTAGGTATGGCTAAACTGAAAACAGGAATACCATTCTCAGGATAAAAATAATCTTTCCAATAATTAATAATTAAAAGAACAAGTAAAAAGAATTAAATGCTAACAACAAATGTGGCCTCTCTGGTGTGCAAAACAGCTAATGAAAATGCTCGAGGGGGCGATCAAGATAGACCATTAAGAAGATAGGCCATTAAGACAACAGCAGCAGGCTGGGGTGTGGCTGAGTGGAACAGCACTTGTTTAAAACGCATGAAGCTGCAAGTCTGATCTCCAGCACTGCAGACACAAGACACGAGACAGCAGCATCAAGACAGAAAGACAAACAAGAGGCTTAGAAACAAACAAACAAAAAACCAAGGCATGTCTTCCGTGCCACAGTTGCCCACCTCACTGTCCAGCAATTCCCTGTCCTGAGAGGACCAGCCCCAGCATTGCACAAGAAAAATGCACATAGTAAGACGATGCCTCCAGGGACCTGTGATAGCCTCACACGGGGCTACTCTCAAGACAGCAACTATACACAGATAACATCCTTTTGCCCTACCAAAAGATGGATGAAATATTCCACGTATAATTTCTTATAAGCAGAAATCGAAGACCTCCAGATGGGAGAAGTGATAAAACTCAATAGCTTTCCCACCACAGCTGTGTGTACGGTCAGGTCACAGAGCAATGGGGATAAAAGCAAGCGCCCATGTCTATCCCAGATCTGCTTGTTTCTAGAGTCTCTTGGGTTCAGTGGAGTAGGTTTTGCCCCAAGATGAGCGTGGCACAATAGGAACAAGCCTCCAACAAATGTGTCCTCTCACTTTACACACATGCCCCTAGGGCTTCTTGTGTTCTCACAGTGTTTCATTTTGAGATGATGTCAGGTAAGGTAGAAGGGACCACAGGAGCCACTCTCTACCTTTCTCCTCCCAACCTAGCAGTGTTAGGCACTGATCCTTCCACACTCCTACATCTCCGGCTGGAACCTGCTGCTGGCTGAAGATGCTTCGGCCCCAGACAATAGTTGCATTCACTATGGTGGCACTGGGCACGCTTGTCTCCTCCTCCCCCCCCCCCCCCCGCTCCCCCACACACACAGACACCTGGGAACATGGGTTCCATCAGCACACAGCTTATTTGGCTGGATGAAACCTCTTCAAAAGCTGTTGTTTTTAAAAGGACGTTTATCTCTCCAGTGTGGAGTTGGCATACATTTAAATCAGGCCACATGCATGTCCAGGGCACTGTGAAGGAGGGACCTGCATCTTCAATGAAGGTCAAAATGTGGCCAATACCCTCTAACGTCCTCAACTAAACACACCCCATGCATCATCTCAATGCAGAATTACTGTGTGCAGGGGGAGGTACCAGGTCCCTTTCATTTGGGCTCAACTCAAACAGAAAATGACCTGGATTGAACATCTGTGTGTGTATATGATGGATAGTATTATTGGATGGAAAATCTGGCTTTTTATTTGTCTACGTCACCACCCTCCCCAAGTCTAATTTGGGTATGTCCGTTTTGGAAAATTCTGGGCGGCTCTCTTTTATTTTTTACCACCCAGAGGCTTCCTTAGACAAAAGGACAGGACAGGTGAGCTGAGGTCCCAAGGCAGCCAGGAACCCACTCCCCAAACCTAATACCACCCTTGCTCAGCACACCCCACTTTGGCTGGCTTCCCTCTCAGCTGCTTCAGAGTGGCTGCCCCTCCCCACCTCCCTGTGAAAACCTGAGATTGAGCAGGGATTTCTGTTCTCCGCCAACTCTGCAGCAAGGGCCCTGACAGAGGCGTTGCTTCCCGTCACCTCGTCTTCCAGCTCCCAAGTAGAGGCACCTAAACAGAGATTAGATTTCTGGTTTCAAGGCATATCGAACAAAGCACGCTGAAAGGACATGAGTCAGCTCATCCGTTCCATCTCTCTTCGTTCTGTTCCCTGGTCTGCAACTTCCTTGACAGCAAAGCGACCAGGAGAGAGTTGATTTGCATCTTAAGACCTATGGGTAATGCTTCTGGAGTGGGGAGTTTTATTTAGCAACTGCTTGAACTTGTGTATGGGGTTGGGAAAGAGGTGGAGCTGATCCCGATAGGGCTGTCAGAGGGAGGGGCGTGGCTAGTTCCCACGGCCACACTGATGCCCCGGGCCTCCACGAAGGCAGTGAGCAGCTGCTGCTGCTGCTGGCGCAGGGTATCTGCGATGAGCAGGGGCAGGGAATTGAAACTGGCTGTGAGGTGCTCCAGCTTGGACTCCAGGCTGCCAATCTGCTTTTCTAGATCTTCACTCCGGTCATTGAGCTCCGTGATTAAGTCATACATGACGTTCTGCATCTGGGAGAGACAGAGGGGGAGGCAGGAAGAAGACCATCACCACAGAGGACTCTGTTGTGGGAAGATGAAATGCCCTCCACCCTGCAGCTGGAGCCACCTCCGCCCAGCTTCCTCCCGTGTCACCAAAGGAGAATTCCAGGACTTCCCAGGTGATGGACAGGCTGGGGTGGGCACCCCTTTTTTTTTCTAAAAGGAATGGATATCGAGGATCAATTTTATAATTTGTTTTGTTTTGTTCTTTTGATACAGGGTTTCACTACATACTTGTGGGTGTCCTGGAACTCAGTATTGTAGACCCAGCTGGCCTTGAACTCACCGAGATCTGTTTCTGCTTTCTGAGTGCTGGGGACTAAGGATATACATCACCACGCCCAATTTAGTTATCTATTTTAAATAAAAAATATGCATGGAAGAAAAGAAACACGTCCCTTTCTTAAATTGAATATGGCTCTACATGGTTGTCAATTCACACAGAGTGCTGCCGTCTAATGATTCAAGAGGAGACACTGAGGTGAGAATGGCCAAGGCTGTAGACTCCTAATTAACAAGTCAAGGTTCAAGTGCAAGTTCAGCTCACTAGTAGGCCACTTAACCTCTCCTACCCTGACCTCCTTATAAAATCAGAGTTAATAACTACACATAGTTATGAGATTGCATCCCCACCCCCTTTCTATGCAGCAGTCAGAATATAAAATGTCATTAATGCCTCAGGCATGATCCTGGACCACAAGGGGTTGCCCTGCTGACGAGCCACCCGTCTGCTCCTTGGCTCCAGAGGAGGTAGAGAAGCCCTGGAGCAGGTTGCTTCTTTTAAGGGCTGTCTGACCTGGCTGAGGTTTTGGTTGGGCAGACGACACTTGACTCCTCAGAGCAGGCCCGCCTCCCATGCTGCCTGGCAAAGGCTGCATTGAGGGTGCTCCTGATGGCCTCCTGTCTCCAACACTGTCACACACTGCTCTTGGGTCCCACTTGTTATCAGAGCTCCCTGCACAGACACCCCGTGATTCCTATGCTGATTGCAGAAGCCTAGACTATACACGGCAGACAATCAACAAGCACCGGGAATGCTGGCTCTCAAGTCTCACACCCAGAGAGAGGAAAGGGGGTTCTGATGCCCGTGCCCATGTGGTGTGGTGTGGTGTGGTGTGTGTGTGGTGTGGTGTGGTGTGTGTATGAAATTACCCTAATCTCATCTGACCTGGCATTTCTCTAGGACAGCAGTTCTCAACTTATGGGTCAAGACCCCTTTGGGGCTGGCATATCAGATATCCTGCATGACGATTCATACATAACAAGAACAAAATTACAGTTATGAGGCTGAGATGAAATCATTCTGTGGTTAGGGTTACCTCAAATGAGCAACTGTATTCAGGGCTCACCGCATTAGGAAGGCTGAGAACCACTGCTCTAGGATGATGTGGAAGGAGCAGGCAACAGGATGAGAGAGGAACAGAGGACAAGGGAGGAGAACAGAACGTGAGGCAGCAGCAGAGGAGCCATGGTGAAACTGCAGGAGAGCCCCCTGCAGTTGGAATTTTGGAGGAGCAGGTCTGAAGACAGCTCTTCTCTTGTCAGCTCTGCCCTCCCAGGGAAAGGGTAACCTGGATGGGGGTGGGGGTGGTCAAGTGCCTCCTCACAGGGCATGGTCCCTCCGGAATGGACAAGCCACGGATCCCATGCTGGGCCACAAGAGCACCTGGTGAACTCCAGTGTGGAACCAGGTGGTGGCCATCTTGTTCCTTTAGGTTCTGGTTCCTTCCTTATCTGTGTTCCTAATCAGAACTGCCATTTTTGAAACGTTTACAGCTCACAAAGCAGGTTTACAGTTCTTATCTGACCACCCAAGTTTCAGATGGTGGGAACTGTTTTTATTTCCCAGTTGAAGAAACTGAAGGAATTGGGTGAGGGGCCCCAGCCCTCCCAGCTCTGACAGCATACATGACATGAGGCCTGTCTAATACAGAACATGCAGTGGACGGGTACATTCTTAATCTAGGGAGGAGCAAAGAACAGAGGCGAGGGGCGGGGAGATGGGAGGCAAAGCACGGCGGGAAAAGGAGCCAGCATAGCATTACGATGGATGCTTTCCCTTCGCAATGCTAACAGGATGCTAAGGGAGCGGGGACCTACACCGAAGCACACGTGACTGCCACTGGAATCTGGGTCTCATGGGAGGACTAAATGGATGGTTAGCAGGGTCTGCCTCCTCCTCCGGTTTCACGCATGGACTTTACAATGGCTCTGTGCACACTCTCTTCCCACAGACTTCATTCCTCTGTGATATATGGCTTTATTTCCCAGTCCAGTGCAGGAGTCTCTCTCTCTCTCTCTCTCTCTCTCTCTCTCTCTCTGTGTGTGTGTGTGTGTGTGTGTGTGTGTCTGTGTGTGTATTTCATGTGAATCTGTGGGTGCCAGTTCATAGGTACAAGCATGTGAAAGCCCAGAGGATATGGAGTCTCTTTCTCTATTATTCTCTGTCTTATTCCTTTGAGACAGGGCCTCTCACTGAACTAGGAACTGCTGTCTTGGCCAAGCTCACTGGCCATCAAACTTCATTTTTTTTTTCTGCCCACCAGTGCTGAAGGCACATGCAGCTCTGAGTGTTGGGCATTCAAATTTAGATCCTCTTTCTCTGCCAGCAAGTGTTCCAAGTCTACCAAGCCATTGCTTTCACTCCGTCAATGAGAAACTGTGGGCAGCCCTGCAGGAAGATGAACTCAAAACCTAGATTAACCTAATATTGCTGGAGGAGCATCAGCCACAGTGTGCCCTGTGGGTGAGATGGGAAACATTGCCTGGGGCATCTCACTGAGCCACTGCTGAGGCTCACAGAGTCCTGTCCTAGCTGTT
Organism: Mus musculus; assembly: GCF_000001635.26. Lineage (NCBI taxonomy): Eukaryota > Metazoa > Chordata > Mammalia > Rodentia > Muridae > Mus > Mus musculus. The sequence goes on along the minus strand of NC_000069.6, from coordinate 89,664,234 downwards.
TCCTTCTTCCTAGTCATAGCTGAGTTGTCTAAAGACAGACACGTCAGTAAAACCAGCCAATCAAATCACCTCTCTCAAGAATTTAGAATTAAGAACAAATGAAAGTCAAATATGCCCCAAGGTGACCTGGGGTGCGGTGGGGGTTGAGGTGAAGGTTGGCGTGGGGGAACAGCACCTGAGCAGGAGAGGGGAGGTGGCGCATAGGTGTCTCCAGACACCCCCTTATCTCCTGGGAATAAGTGGTTCTAACATATGGGGAGTACTTCCAGTAGGTTTGCTGGAACTCTGTGTATTAACCAACATGCCTAAGACTCCAGAGGTCCATTCATCCACTCCCACACTGGGTTCTGGGAAACCCCACACTCCACCTGAATGCCCCTTCCAATGGCACATGTGTCTGTGGGCGTCTCCCTAGCTGTGACAGAGGTCCTCACTGCCATAGGAAGTTCTTTCTTTGCCTTCTTGATCCCTCTATTGAATGAGGAGCCTGCACGTGGCCCAGCAACCAATAATTTCTGCTTGCAGGCTCTTTTCAAAGGGGGCCTAATTGGCCCGAGGGAGTTTCCTTTGCTTTCCCAGGGAATAAGGTTCCGTTACAATTGACATCTGCTGGAATGTTCTGCCAGCCCAGCCCTGGGCTATGCATTTGCTGTATAATTTCTATCAGAAGGTAGTGGGGGGCAGGGAGCCCTCCTGGTCAGACTACCCACGCTTAGTTCTGCCCACGGTGCTGATTTTCAAGAAGAGAGTCTGTTTATGATGTTGATGGCAGTAAAGGCAAGAAACACTGAATGACAATGTCATATTGGGCCTTAAGACCTTAGGCTCTCAGGAACTCCATGTTCAATGTCAGCTGTCTGCCTATTATGATACAGATACATATACACACACAGACACACACACAGACACACACAGACACACACAGACACACACAGATACACACACACACACACACACACACACACACACACACACACACACACACCACTACTACCATCTATTTGAGGTCAGGAAAGCCTAGGCTGTAAGGATTAGAAGACACAGGGAAACGAGTTTTCTAGTACATCAACAAATTGCAAGAACTGTGACAAGCATAACCCAAGTCATCTGTGTGGCGCTTGTCCCATTTGTCCTCACTAAGGTACTTTCTTGTGTGACTTCTGCTCATCCTTAAAAGCCCCTCGATAAACAGTCAATAACACACTAACAGGAACTGGTTAGCTAATTAGTTATGAACAAAGACAAATCTGAGCTATTCAACTTGAGAAACAAATGCCACGTGTTAAAGGACAGGACACAATGGTAGATTATAAATGTTTAAAAAAAAAACCAAACAAATAAAAAACCCCACAAACCTAGACATTTAACCAAAGAGGGCTGTCTGTCTATGTCTTCCGGTCCTGCACCGTGCTCCGTGAATGTGGGTCAGGTCTGCCCTGGATGCCACTCACCTTGGAAAGGTCCACCAGGGTGTTGGCTTGGTCACTCAGCTTCCTTTGTTCCATCTTGACACCCCGCAGTCTGTGGGGAAGAGTTGGAATAGGCAGTTCAAGTTCACGCTAAAGCGTCACCCCTTCATTAAACCTGATCTTGGAGTTTAGTGATGGGGCCATGAACACGGGGGTAGCTGGCAGGATTAGACTTGTCAGGAACCCGAGAAAGCAAACGGTTGTTTCCATGAATGCTTCCCGTGTCACTCTCAGTGCCTGACTGTCTCAAGTCACTCCCCTGCTCCCCTGCTGTTTGGGATGTTCTCTCTCCTCCAATGTCTGCTTCCTGACCAGCCAGGTTCAAAGTTCAAGTCTTTGAGTCAAAACAACAGTCAGTCTGTCTGTCTTTCTTTCTTCTTTCTTTCTTTCCTTTCTTTCTTTCTTTCTTTCTTTCTTTCTTTCTTTCTTTCTTTCTTTCTTTCTTTCTTTCTTTCCTTCCTTCCTCCCTCCCTCCCTCCTTCCCTCCCTCCCTCTCTATCTCTCTTTCTCTCTCTTCTTTCTCTCTCTCTCTCTTTCTTTCTTTCTTTCTTTCTTTCTTTCTTTCTTACTTTCTTTCTTTCTTAATTTCTTTCTTTTTTTCTTTCTTTGCTTCTCTGCCCTATTTATTTTATTTGCTTATGTATTTATTTGGGGGTGGGCAGGGTCTCACCTGACCTCAACCTGAATTTGTAGCCCAGGATGGCATTCAACTCAGAGGGATGCTCTTGCTTCAGCCTCTTGAGTTTGAGGCTTACAATCCTGAACCACCGTATTCAGCTCTGTACTATACTTAAAACATTGTATTCCTCTATCATAGTGGTAGTATGCATATGTGTACAAGCACATGTGTGAAGGCATGTGGGTCTGTATGCATGTGTTTGTTTCTATGACTTTGTATGTGTGTCTATGCAGGTATATATGTGTCTGTATATGTGTGTGACTATATCTTTAAATATGTGTTTCTGTGTGTGCCTCTGTGTGTGTGTCTGTGTATCTGTGTGTGTGTGTCTGTGAATATGTCTGTGTGCATGTGCCTGTACATGCGTCTGTGTCTCTCTGTGTGACCATATGTGTTCATGCATGTATGTGTGTGTCCATATATGTCTGTGCATGTGTCTGTGTGTGTGTGTGTGTCATTGTGTATATGTGCATATGTATGTGTGTCTTTCTGTGTGTGTATCCATGTATGTCTCTGCCTGGGTATATGTGTCCATGTATGGTGACCATACATGTGTATGCATCTCTTTGTGTGTGTCCATGTGTGTTTGTGCATATGTGTGTGTGTGTGCATCTGGGTAGCATGAATGCCTTTAGGTCCTTGCTCTGATATCTGCCTCCCACAGCAGCCTGCCCACTGCCTCACAGTGAGTCAAAGGCTAGCCTGGACTGGGTGCTTTTTGAGTAGAGCAGAGTCGATTTCTCCTGCATCTCCCTGGTTTGGGGAGGCGCAACAGAGCTGTGACATCCTGCATTCAGTTTGACCAAACAGTACACTGCTCTGGTTCTCCGATACTCACTGGTGGATAGCTTGGAGGAACTTCCTCTGGTGTTTCCTGACTTTGGCATGGTCAATCTTCTTTAGCAGCTTTGTATGTTTATAGATTAGCCACGTTTCCCGGAGGACATTGGCGGCGGCATTCTTGATCTGAGGGAAAGGTAACAAGCAGCTGTTGGGTTAATTTTTGGGTTCACACAATATGTTTTTTCCTTGCATGTGTGGCTACCATCTACTTCCTGAGAAAATGGTTCTTCAGAGATGTACTTTCTTAATCAAGATCAGGAAACTCTTAGAAAAGATGATTAAAACACATTTTTTATTAATCTTGTATCTGAGGCCTAGACTGGAGCTTCGAGCCGAGAGGCACTTCTCCTCCTTCTTAATGGTTTCATTGCTGCCTCTCGGCTGCCGCTGATGATGCTATATTTAGACAGGCTGCTTAGCAAGCTCTTGAAGTCTGGGGTACAGTTTGGATCAATAAATACATGCTGTCAATGCCCTCATAATCAGGGTACCACACTTTACTTGAAAGTAATAGGTTTCCTACCAAGTGGAGATTTTAAAAGGTGTCTTTGAGAAAGTGTCTTTCTTACAAACTGCAATGACAGGTACCAACAAGACCACTGTTCCTTTCCTAACTGGCCAAAAATTATGCGTTGCGATTTCACATGTAAATGTAATTGGCACAAAACTGAAATCATCTCAGTGGTGTCTGAGATCAGGGAAGATGCTTAGGTGTGACAGCACAGCTGCCTCCTTCCCGGGGCTGGCTTCCCCAGGCACGGTAGTCACACGGCTCCATACACAACTCTTGTCATCTGTTGACATGGAAACCACTGATATCATCCAGCTCATGACTGAGCTGAGACGTATCAATGGCATCCAGATGGCAGGGGACAAAGTTTTAATCCAAACACAGACATCTTCAGCAATTACTAGCGAGAACAAGAGAAAATACTCCTTATTAAGCACAAGCTAAATGTATTTCTGATTAATGGTCTCCATTTCTGTCAGCTATACACACTGGCACAGGACCCCAGGCCCAGGGCATGGAAGTGAGGAGACCAGACTAGAAGAGATCAAGTGACTTGCCAGATAGGATTTTAATAAAATCAGAGACTACAAATCAGCTTCTGAGACTGACACCAACAGATGGGGCGTTGCTAACATGCTGAGACACGTGGGAAGGCCTAAGAAACACTGCTTTGCAGACTGATAACTTGTATGTATTTCAAAATCTATTACTAAAGCTGGGCTGTATTCTTCATTGGCGTCGATGTGATGTTTTTAAAAGAACATCTAAGTCTTTTCAGAAATGTCTAAGTGACATAAATATTACTTTTTTGTTGTTGTTCAGGAAAAAATCTACTGTGAAATGGTTTTAAGTGGTTACATTGGCCACTCTGCCACTTTCTTGTTTGACAGGGAGCAGGTGGCAGTAAGACGAGGCTGGAGGTAGCCAGTGTCTGGCTACCAAGGGAGGGCAAGCAGATGATGGGCTCTGGGCCTTGGATCTGGTTAGCTAAGTAGGTGGTGGGGAAGGGAGGGCTTTCTCTCAGCAGAATGCTGCTGTTGTCCCTTAAGGGGGTGGGCAATTTGATGTAGGACCTCTTCAGTTTCTGTGGCTGCTCGGCCTTCAAGGGAAGCCTTAAAGACAAGCAGGAGAGGGCAAAGTCTGCCCAAGTGGTTTCAAGGACGGGTAGAGCCCTAGCTATACAGTCCCTTCTTAGGAGTGTGGATAGTGCCACAGAATAGCCAAACTGACAAACCTTTGACAATGCTCTCTGTGTCTTGCTAACAAACATTTGAAATGAGGAAGCCTATAGGCTGTATGCATCATTAAGCAGTTTAGAAGCAAATGCTTAATTATCTTTAATGTGAATGGAAGACATTTTAGGCTAATGCACACACAAACATGCACACACATATGCAGGCACAGGCATATTCACGTGCATATATGCACACACACTATACACACATGCTCAGGTACACAAACACATGCACACAGGCATACAAGCTCATGTACACACATACATGTAAACACAAATACATGCTCAGACACACACACATGCACACACTAAGGCACATACACTCAGGCACACACACTCAGGTACACATACGAATACATACATACATACATACATACATACATACATACATACATACATGCTCAGGCATGCACACATGCACACAAATGCATACATGGGCACAAGCTTGGGTACACATACATACACACATGTACATGCTTGGGCACATACATAGACACACACATTTGTGAGGCACAGCTGATGTGTGGAGGGAATAGCTGGTTTTAGCAAGGCTCCCCCATCCAGGTCTGGCTGACAGCCTCACAAACCCACTATCATGTCGGGCTAACATCATTTTGGTTTTTCATAGCCTCAGCCCATCAGCTTGCCAATAGCAAACAGTCAGTGTGGATTTGAGCACTATATAAATTTTAAAGTATCAGACAGATATTGGTTATTATTATCCCCACTTAAAATAGAAGAAAACAGTTTCAGAAAGAGGATAAAAGGCCAGACTCATACAGAGAGCTAATGGCTAAGTCTAAGCAAGAGTCAGGTCCAAGAGGTGCAAACAATTCCCACATGGTCTGAAGGAAGACAGGTCTGGATCACATCTGAACAAACAGAATCATTTCCTCTTTCCCAGGATCAAGGAATTGAGAAGGACATTGGTTTGGTTTTTGTCTTTCTTTTTTAAGGCATCTGGCCCTCATTCAGCAACATGACAGAATACAGACTTCAAGTCTTGCCTTCAGCCAGCCTAAATGAAAGATCCTGAAGTCATGGTTTGGCCAGGGAGCAGAGCGGAATCACATCATCTTTATGGGTTTGAGAGGGAGGCCCCTGAGCATTCGGGAAAATAATGGTAAACTCAAGCCCTTGCACTGACTGAAATTAATTGCTAGCAAACGGCCTGGCACAAAGCTAAGTTGATCGATATCTGCAACAGAAAAAGCAATAGACTTTTAACTGCACTTGGCTCTCTTGAGTTTCCCTCCATCTCACCTGGTGCCAGGCTCTGAGCATGGTTGAAAAGACAGCACCATTTCAGCCCCTCTTGGGGCCTGCTCAGCCTCCACAGTGTGAGACACCCTTCCCTGATGAAGGCTTAGCTACCTTCTGAGCTCTCCTGATGAACAAAGATACCACACCTAAAAGATGTTCCCAGGATGCAGGGTTGGGAGGGTCAGGGCTTGAGAGGGAAGCAGCGAACTGGCAAGGACCATTCAAGGTTGGCTCTGACTGGTTGGGTTGAGGTGCCACTGAAGATAGCTGGGTGGGATCTTTTATGTGTGAATGGTTAGTTCTCTGGCTTCCAGATGCATAAGAACTGAGGCTGATGGTGTTCACTGAGTCTATAAACTCTCTAATCCCCACATTGCTCTTTTCACTTTAAGTTGTATATTCTATATACCACATGCCATATATCACATGCCATATACTACATACTATATACCATATATTAAATACTTTATACCTTATACCATATGCCATATACCATATACCTTATACTATATACAATGAGACTGTTTTGTTTTGAGACAGAGTCTTACCACACAATCATGGAAGTTCTGGATCTTGATATGTAGACCAGGTTGACCTCAAACTCACAGAGATCCACCTGCCTCTGCCTTCTGAGCACTGGGATTAAACAAGCACACTACCTTTCCTGGCTAGGAAGGACAGACTCTGCACATTAGTGGGACTAGGGAAGAACCAAGTCTGAGGAAAATCTCCCAAATAACTGTGAGTTAACTGCTGTGCCAAGCTTTGCAGAGCACGACTGTCTGCATCGTTTCATGGATTAACCTCCAGGTAAAGGTGGTAAGTGGGTGGATCCTCCATGGATCTATTGCTGAGCTACCTGAGACTCTCGTCCTCTCTCCATTTGAAGGATAGTTAATAAATACTAACGAGGACCTATGATGAGCCAGACACTGTTCTAGAAAGGGAGAGGACAGAGTTCAACAAATCAATAATGTTATCTTTAAAAACAAAAAAACCTGGTCTCACTCTGTTGTCTAGACCAACCTTGAACTCACTATTAGCCCAGATTGACTTCAAACACAAAATCCTTCTGTGGCAGCTTTTGGGGATTACAGTGCATGCTACCACTCTTGGTGAACCGATGCCATTGCTGCTGTCACAGAATTTGTAATCTTTGGGTGAGAAAGTACGAAGTTAAAAACCACAGTATCAGATTCTAAGAGCTTCAAAGAAAATTAGAGCAGGCAGAGGGTTAGGGTCTTGCAAGTGTCATTCATCTTGGAGACGGGCTTCTGTGTTGATTAGATGAGAGCACAGGTAGACTGTTCAGCATTCTATTTACCACCCATGGTGTGTTTCAAGGCACAGTTACTTTGGTGTTGTTTTTGTAAACATATATTTCTCATTACATTTATCTGTTTATTATGGGATGGTATATGCATCCCAGTGTATGGGTAGAAGTTAGAGGATACCGTTCAAGAGTCAATTCTTTCCTTCTTCCATGTGGGTCCCAGGGCTCATTACACTTAGGTCAACAGGCTTGGCGGGAAGAGCCTTTTCCCACCGAGCCATCTCGTAGACCTACGAAAAGTTATTGATAGCACTTTTCCAATTCATGTCAGCTTCTTCTCATGGCCCTAGCCTCCCCGAGAGAAGAAAGTATGCAGAAGGACACGTGTCTGTTCCCTGCATTCTTGACCACAGCATCCCATGCGACAGGCTGCTCTGGCCACCTCTCCGCCGAGGGAGCAGTGTCCTTCTTGGTTGGAGAGGGCAAAGAGGGAATCCAGAGCAGCCTGGCAGCCATGAGTCACCATCTCAACAGTCAATAGGTGGAGTCCAATGAGCAGGGATGAGGAACATCATGGAGGGAGACCGTGAATGGAGGCAGCCTGTCTCCAGAGCTTGGTTGGAGGTGTCTGTTGTAAACAGCAGTGCGCCCTCCCCTCCTGCCAGCCATTCTCTCCTCATTTTCCTCCAGGGACAATTTCCTAAGACCCTCTCTCATCGACCTGCTTTGCCTCCCCTCTTCCTTCCTCCATCATAACCCACGCTCACTGCCTCACCTGCAAGGGGCTTGCTTCATCAACATTCTTGTCAGGACTTTGGAATGGGGAGAGGAGCAGAAAGGAGATGTAGTCTGTGGTTCAGGGTTGGAGTTTGAGCTCTATCCATAGCAACTCGGTGATGAATGGCAGGTTACTCACCGTGCTATTGATGTAACACTGGGCTATTGGAGTCAAGCTGGCTCTTTCGTCTTGCAGGCCTGGGACCTTAACCATCATGCAAAGCTCAAGGAACTAACCATGCTGGGTAGTGACTGGGGTGCTAATGCTTCCTGTGTGCAAACCAGATCCTCCACAGGCACCAACTAGGTGCACGTGTTGGGCATCCACCCCCTCCCCCTCTCTGGACTTGAGTATTCATATCTGGTTTGGACCAGCTCATCCCCAGGATCTTTCCTGTTTGTTTCTATGCTTTTCTATTATTGTGGGGGAAAGAAACACTGTGCCCAGTCTCTCTGGGTCACAGCCTTTGTGGGGAATGTCATTTGCAATCCTTTTCTGGGAGAATTAGCATATCTAGTCCTGGCATGCTTGATTACCTAATGAAACGCTTCTTCTGGGGACCTACTCATGAGCCATGCCAGCCATGGGCCATCCACCTAGAGGTCCTTAGCCAGCCTTCCATGTCTGCATAACAGCCACTGCCATTATGTCCCCTATAAAACACCCCTGCTAAGATTAAGTCTTTGAATAAGCCTGCTGGAAACATTTTCCCTCAAGCCTTTGACATTTTCTAAGAGTTCAGGTTTTATTTAGGACTGTTCAGTAGGTTCTCGGGCTGCCTGAGGTTTTTTGAATGTGTATGTTCAGGGTGGAATCAGGTCTAGGGGGATGAAAAGGGATGACTGGGAAGACCACGAGCAGATGCAGGATAATTAGGTCTATGGCAAGAAAACCCAGGTGGAGGGTGCTTTAAGGATGGGGCAGGAGGAGCCTTGGAGAGATCATCACATGTAAACAACTGAGTGAGGGGCGGGGCCCTGAGCACTGCTAGGTACAGACTAGCTTGAACTGGCACTGTCTTTGGGCCTGGACTGTGAAGGGACAGTGACGTATGTAAGCAGCCCTGGAGAGTCAGGAGCCTAAAGTAGTTCAGGGCTGCTGGGTTTGGCTTTATGCACTGACTTCATGGGAAATGTGGTTCGATGAGATCATGGGGTCGAGGAACCCTTCTGCAAGGAGAGAGAGGCCACCCCAGCCAACAGCACACACTTATCAAATTGATTGGAGAGCCTACCACAGGTCTGAGTGGGGAGTCGGTGGGATACACGGGTCATCTCTCGATCATGCACAGCGTTGCTATGTGTCACTTCCTTAGACATTATTGAGTAGTCCAGGGCTGGCAATAAGTTATAATTATAGATTAACAGTGGCAGTGACTGCGAAGTCAGTGTGGGAAGCTGTGATCCCACCAAGTACAGAAGTGACGTTGCCACCAAGGTTGACAAGTTATTCAGGTGAAAGGAGACATGCCAGGAGTTTGGGAAAGTCAGGAGTCCATTTCCATTGCTACCAGGCTGCCTCCGTTCTCCACAAGTAAACACAAGCCAACAGCCGGTGCTACCTGGAAGGACTGGGTGGAAGCTAGACAGGCCGGATGAATTAATGTCAGAATGACTCCCATTTGTGTGATTCACAGACTACAATTCATGTTTTCTTTCTGCTTAGATATTCAAGGGATTAATATTGCCTGTTCTTGCAAGGATCTGCTTTCATCAGGGAAGCCACTAATCGTCTACTACCAACTCCTTCCACGCTGGACCCTGCTCTGAGAATTCACTGGAGTCTTGGGAACAGCCTTTGACCTGTGAGTCACCTTAACTGGATGCATGGGCTATATGGAAAGGGCAAAGAACAGGCTTCCCTAGTGGTCACAGAGGTCGGAGCCAGCTTCAGTTCAGACAAGGATGCCCAGAAGGTCCTTTGTAACATTTCTGTCATGCCAGCTGTCAATCTCCCTCTGTGAGAATCATTCCTTTTGTGTTTATTTCCCTGGGAAAAGATATAAGATATTACCGGGACATTTCAGCAGATTTGAGTGTTCGGAGAAAAGTGAGATGTTATTGAATTAAGTAGGCACCTCACATCACAGGCAAGCAATAAATATCCATGGATTTGATTTTCAGCCCTATTCCTCCAAAAGTAAGTGGCCTTGAAGAGGATTTTAGTGAATTATTTTTGAAAGATTGAAATTAACAACCACAACCTCATCTCCTTCTACAATTATAGTGCGGGGTATGTGTGTGTGTGTGCTAATTTCCCTAGCCCCTGAGAGAGCGGGCTTTCCTCATTTTATTTTCCTCTTGTATCTGATTTACTGGGTGGAAAAGGGGTAGGACAAAGGAATAGAAAGAAAATACAAAGTATACTCTTGGCTCTAAAACGCCACGGGAGCAAACAGGGAATGTTACTGTTTCTGTTCTTGGCAAACAGCCTCAGAAAAGATCTGGGAGACAAACCCCTCTCCCCTTGCCCGTGGGGTTTCAAAGCAGTGAGCTGAGTAGACTCCGGATGACACTTGCATTTTCGACTGCCCATACCCTAGCCTTCCCCTCCATGCTGAGGCTGACTGAGGCTGGCTTAGAGAGGAGGTTGAGGCTGAGGCTGAGGCTGAGGCTGAGGCTGAGGCTGTCCTCCTAGCATTTGGTATGGTTGCTGCAGGGTGACAGTGTCACATACTGTCATGCCTGAGCTCTGTTTTCTTTTGTTTGGCTGGTGGCTCGGGGCCATGATGCTCCTTGTGGTCTGTATGCCAATGATATGTCAAGATTTGCTTGTACAGGTTCCTTTTTTATATCTGTGGCAGCTCTTTAAAGAAACCCCCAATCAAAGACCCAACAATCAAACGCCATAAATAATTCTGCTGAGGCGCTGAGAGGCCTTGGCAACCGCAAACTCTGTGCTGGCTTCCCCGAGGGCCCGCCTGCTCCTTCCCAGTCTCTTTTTGTTCTGTCTTCCCGCCTGTCTCTATTTCTAACACATTTTTTATGGCTTTGAAACGTTAATCACAGAAGAGTTTCTCTAGTACTCAAATCCCCAACTAAGACTGTGGGGTTTGCTGGTAGATTCATGTCACCTTGAAGCGTTTCTCTGGGGATCAATGCCCAGTTAGCGCCCAGAGTCCTGGTTCTTCCTCTAGAGAAGATCAGCCACCCAGGAGGGCATACATCTGACCTTCCTTCAGGCTCCCATTTGTTTCCAGAGTCTCGCTTGAAAACCGTCCTTAAAGAAATAGCTCCTACCTAGTTTGTTGGGCCTGTTGTTGTCCTGGAAGCCTTATTCTTTTCTGTTCTTAGAGGAGCTTATTAATTTTTTTTTTAAAGACAGGAGTTGCTAGATGGCCCAGGCTGGCTTCATATTTATGGCAATCCTCCTGCTTTAGCCTTTTGCGTTCTGGGATCACTGTGCCTGGCTGAAATGAGCTTCCTTCTCTCTGACAATTCAGTGGGGGAATCTGAGCAGCAGCTAATCACCCCATCCCTGCACTTTGAGTTTATCCTCTTCCTAAGCTGAGTTCATAAGGATGCAAGTGAGAGCCATTATCCAGACAGCCCAAAAGGGGAAAACGGATGGTGGCGTTTTGGTGAGCAACAATATTTGGGAATGTGGGCTCTACTGGAATAATCTCTTTAAATGACTTTTTAAAGGGATTGGATTTAGGTACAACTCCAGTATAATTTTAAGGCTCTCTACTGGCCTTAATGAGAATCATGAAAATATTTGAGCATAGTCAAAAATATAGCATCATCCTGTGTGGTTGATTTGACCCCATCAGGCAGGGAGGCGAGACGGCTTCTATCACTGTGTGCTATTGATCTAATTATCAGGAAAATTATCTGGTTGCTGGAAGCATGTGGTGACTCACCTGGTTTGTTGAGATTCATGCACTCAGTAGGGGCATTGGGTAGTGCATCAGTAGGGGCTGTGCGCCTGAGCTGCATGCTCCTAACCTGCACTCAAAGGAGCATTGCTAAGCCACACCCGGTGTCTGATCTTTTTCTGATCAGCTCCCACTTCGGCTGTGGACCTGCATGAAGGCATGGGTGTGAGGTGGCTTACCCGTTTGGTGAGCTGAGTGTCCATCATGAAGTTGTGCACATGCTTCTCTGCTTTGGTGAGTTCGAGCTTTCGGGCAACCACAGCTACCACAAGGGCAGTGCAGCCTGCACCCTGCCAGAGGACGTCAGAGGGTCCCAGGAGAGAAAACACACAGTTAGGAGGTAAAACACAAGACTTGGTGTGCCCCAGGCTTAGTGTTGGCATTTCAAGGGAATGGTATAAGACTTTGAGTCTCTAATTGGTCAAGACATGCCATAAAGCTTGTCAAAACCTGCTTGCGCCCCAATAGCCCCATGAAAGAGGGGGTCTGCAATGCTTCTTGCCTTGTGACCCTGGCTGACCTGTGGGAGTTGATTCTTCAAGTTCTCAGTGCTGTGTGGCTAGAATGAGCCTTCCCGGAGGGAAACCCTAGGGTAATCAGGCCCCTTGCAGTGTGGCAAGTGACAGACAGTCCAGCACCTGGAGGCCACGTCTGCTTTGTCTCATTCGTCCCAAGCTCACATCCACAGGCCCAGGGGGAAAACCCATGTGCAGACTGCAGTGTGTAGCCCACACCGGGCAGTTGAGAGAGTCCCGAGAACAGCCAAATGAAGAGCAGATAACTTTTCCCCAAAGATGAATATGGCCATCTTTGGGTATATGGCCATCTTTGGGATGAGTATCTCCCAGGGGGATACTTGGATAGGCACTGACTGCTGTGCCTGCCCTGTGTGTGGGTCTTTCTTCTTGAGGCTCTAGGCTGTGACTCAGCACAGGCTTTCAGAAGGAGCCTCAAGTACATTTTAAAGGGGACAACACTTCTGCCGACAGCCAGGATTTAAGTGACCCAGTAGAACACTCTCAGCCCTTCCAGAATCATGTTCTCAGTCTGCTCAGGTAGCTCCCATCTCCCAACTCCCTCAGGGGAACACAGAGGAGGAGCAAAGCAGCAGGCCTGAGCTGAGCCACAGAAAAGCAGGCTGCCTTTCCTGCCTAGTCCTTCAGCTATCCACCCAACTGTCATTGTCGGAGCAGGGAGCAAGGTCAAGAAAGCAGTGTACGCCTATGTTTAGAAACACTCCTTGGTGCTGCTTGGTGGCCTGCGAGTCCTGAGGGAGGGAGACAGAATCCCTTCACCTGGTTCTCTAGTGGCCCATGGAAGCCATCCCTGGCCTCTCCTCACAGACCACTGCTCTCTGAGTATGGTGCCATCCTGATCACCAACTTTGGAGAAAGGTAGAGGACTTAGGAATTCTAGCAACCAGTCCCCATGCCACAAAGCCCAGCATGGAGCCCAGATTAGCAGTTTGAGATGCTGGGATGAAGGAATCTACCAGCAACAGTTTTGGCTTCCTGGGTTTTATACTACATGTGAGAAATGAGGAGAATATTTCTCAGAAATGCTACAATCTATAGCCAACTTGGGGCAAATGTATTTCACACACCCCCTTCTCTGTGATGAAGGCCATCCTGTGTGGGATGCTGATGTGGAAAGTGGCACTGCCTCTCCCCAGCTTTCCACACGGATCCCATTAACACAGCAGAAGGACGCTCTGCCCATTCGGCCACCTAATCCGAGGGCAGAGCCCAGTCTGTGAACTTTTCTTTTCTGGCCTCATTTCCCCTGTCCATTTGGGGATGGCTGCATTTTCTTGGCATCTGGGACTTGCTGGAGACTTGGTGCCCAATTTTTAGAGGATATGGGCAATTGGACAGCTCAGTCTATAGCTGTAATCAATTTAACCAGCCTGTCAAAAGCAAAAATAGCTTAAAAGAAACTGTCCTGGAGGGAGGATACCCCACCCCCAAGCAAAGCCAGCGCCATCCATCTCCTTTGTATAGAACATCCAGAAAGAAGGATGTGTCCTAGCATTAAAAATGGACATCAGAGGGAGAGGGTTCTCCCCAGGCTCTCCTGGGTCCAGAAATAATTCCACTTAAATCACCCCGGAAAGCCGGGTGTGACATCTGAAGAGCGAGTCACCCTTCTGCTATATGGATCTTGGGAACATCATCAAAACAATTGGTCATGCCCCAATTGCTGGGGTCTAGACGGGAGCCCTGCAGCTCCAGCCCTGGCCCACAGCTTAGCTGGCTGACGCTGTGACTACAGTGGACTGCCAATGCGAAGGGCAGTGCTTAACTAAGGAAATACCCATCTTACATGAGAAGGATACTTTGGGGGTTGAGGGGGCAGCATGGAGGCAAGAAAGTAGACTAAATCCCAGAGCCCGGTTTCTATTCAGCCTAAAAATGTAAACATTCCCTCAGAGATACCCTTCTGAGGATGCTACCTTCTTCACGCCATTCCCACTTCAGTGGGTATGCACAATCTTAATGAGAAATTTGTTAGATTTAATTATCTGTGTGCATGTGTATGTATACGGGTGCAAACATGGGGGTCAGAGAACAACAGAAGAGAAGCCAGTTCTTTCCTTGTACCTATGGGTCCTGGGGATTGAGCTCAGGGTATCCGGCTTGGCAGTATGCCGTTAGCCAATGTGCCGTCTTGCCAGCCTTCACCCTTTGCTTTCTTTTAGATAATTCAATGACTGGATGTAATTAGGGAGATCACGGATGATGATGCCAGAGCTATTAATGTGTATAAGAGGCAACTCTGTGAATGTGGTATCAAGCAGCAACAACCCCCAGAAAATGGTGTGAGGTGTTTACAGCCCAGGCTGCTGGTCCTCTCGAGGATGACTGAGAAGATGGGGGAGCAGGGGAAATGGAGAATGAGATAGAAAACAACTTGGCCATATTCTAATCAGCACTAATCAGAAAACAGAAGGAGAAAGCCAGGGATAAGAAACAACGAAACAACCAAACAACAGTTGGGTGTGAGAAGGAAGAGTGAAGAGCCAGGGTTAGAGCGAATGCTCCATCTGAGGTCTTTAGAGGACACCCAGGAAGTGCCATGAGGCCCCCTTCCCAATGGCCAGCCTGTCTATCCCTATGGGTTTGATGGTGACCACTCTGTGTTCCCTTGGAAATGTCTTGTATCTGAGAGTGACCCCAGGGTTGTATTAGCCACCCGGGCGCATTAGTGAGATTCAGCCGTTGTGCAGCTTGCTCTAATGGATGGACTCTCAGGGACCTGCTTAAGTGCAGCATGTGAGCTCATGCTGTCCTTGTGTGGAAACGCAGTGATGGTGGCCGGTGGACAGAGGGAGACAGAGGGGGACAGAGGGGCATGAGGAGGGGGGGTGATGGGATAGGAAAGATGACAGCTGCTGGAGTGACTTCTGTGGGGTTAAAATGGGGAGCAAATCTGTGACTCAGCCTCTTGACTTTAGATGCTAAGACCTGACTCCCTTGACATTGATGGGAATCTTCAGTCCATTCCACCCAAGTCTTCTTTGCAAAGAGCGGGGCAGGACCTGCCTCCAACAAAGTCAGACTGCCCAAGGTACACAGGTAAGCAGAGGCTACAGACTGCCCAGAGAAGGGGTTTCTAAAGGGGTGAACATGTCTAAGTCGTCACCCAAATCTGGACACCAACCGCTCCACACCATGCCTCCCACTTCCCGTTTCCAAGAAAAATGTCCAGCTGGAAAATCTTAGATGTTGGAAAAACAAGTATCCCGAGGGGGAAAAGTATGAGGTGTTCTTAACTAAAGAGGCATAAAAGGAGATAAAACATAAATGAACGTGACACATGGAAGAAGGCAGCCAGGAACATTTACGGTCGCCTCGGGGCTGCAATAGATTCTGTGGGACAGCCAAAATATCATCAGCAGCTCTGAAACCCCAGCGGTTGAGGAGAGCTGCATGGGACAGGACACTAAGCAGATGTCTTCCTGAGACCATCTGTGCTGCCCCCAAGGTCACTCGGTTTGTGTCACCTCTTCTTCATCAGCTCAAGAGGCATCTCTCGAGACCCGGTTGGGGAAAGCTCACTGTTCCACTGGATGGATGGCTACAAGGCCTGTTTGTCTACAACCCGCATCAGGGTGACAGAGAGCATCCAAATCTGGGACACAGAGAGAGCCACTGACATGAAGTTACCACCAGAAAGTCTCTGGGGGGCCCAGAGGCTCTCCCAGATACCCACAGAAGCTAAGCCAAAAGCTTCATTTTCCTTCTGGGTGGTGAATAGTAACTACCTTGTAAAGTATCCTGGAAAATTCCTCATGGGAAGGTGCTGGGGCTCAAGGTAGATTTGCATTAATGAGTGAACTCTCAAGTGCTCCAGGCCTAAGCCAACGGTGTCAAGTTGTCCAGACAGCTATATGCCCTGCCTAATGGTGGATAATTATGCAGTTGCTGGATGCCAAAGGAAAACAATGATTAAGGCCATTTGTAGCAGGCACACAAAATCCTTCCTTTCCCTTCCTGTGCAGCCCTTGCCTTGGCCTAGGTGGTGTCCATGGCAACCAAACAGGAAGCCCTACCTTTAGTCAAGGCCCTTGGAATAATAATCAGGAGATATACATCATGTTGGGGGTGGGCTTAGCAATGTGAGCCCCTAGAAAGGAATGACTCAGCTGGAGTCCTGTTGAATAGGAAAGAGAAAAAGAAAAACAAAAAGCCACCAGGCTTCCAGAGTGAGTGGCATTTAATATGGGTGAAGACATTGACAAAGAACAAAGGGACCGTCCCATGCTGGAGCCTTTGTGGGGAGCTAGGCCTTAGGCAAGCGCTCCCAGGAAAAGCCTGTGTTGGAATTTAAGGAGGGCAGTGTGGCCTCTTGCCTGCTGGCTCTTTCCACCTGAATCTCACCACAAACCACAAGCAACACCGTGGATCCCAGGCAGCCATAGAGGGTGCTGGGGAGGCCAACGCAGACCACTGCCTACGGATAAGCAGTGTCTCAGACCAGGGCCTCCTGTCTTTTTACCAATGCTTTAGAGCCAAAGCCAGGAGATGTGAAACCGGGGAGCCAGGGAAACAGTGGGCCCAGGCAGCTTCTTGGATAGGGCACAGCTCCATTCTGAGAGGAAGAATGGCTGGCATTTAAAAATAACAGAGGCTCTTGCACCTCTTGGCAAGGAGGCTCCTAGTACCCTGCCTGAGAACTAGGGTGGGGCCTGAAGCTCACTCCAAGAGTCTCAGAAGGAAAGCTACAGTCTTCAGGTGGCATTTAACTCCTTTCTGGTAGGAAGACTCTGCCTGGTTTCCTGGTGACTGTTGGCGCTGTGCCAGACAGACTCCTACTGAACGATGGGAGGTGTTTGTTCTAAAGCCTTGCACTTACTGTGATTTATCCCAGCCTGGCACTATGCCCTTGTCACTACCGGCTGTTTCAAGGCTGCTTGCTCACATGGGCCCGCTCTGCTTGGGAGCTGGAAAGAACAGGAGGCTGTGGTCAGCCAGCCACCGCCCTGGGGTCTCCTCTATACCTAGCAGCCGACTGGCTCCTTCGGTAGACACCAGTCACTGCCTCACAGGAAGGCTGTCCTATCTCTTGGGGGCAGTGAGAACGGAGCCCTGAAAGGGGTTTCACAGCAGCTGGGCGGGGTGCAGAGCAAGACAGCACTGAGAGATCTGGGGGTCAGACTGTGGAGAGAGACCTAGAACCAGGCCTCAAACATCCTATCTGTACTGTCACCCCATTATCAGCTTCAATGGCTCCCAGCAGAGCTGTGTGCCCCTCTCTCCAGGATTTTTTTTTCTCTTCTAAGAAACAGGTCTCCCTGGGCTAAAAAGGAAGTCTGTCATTGATTCTAAGACTCCACATAGGACATCATAGTAGACACTCCCTATCCTACCCCTAAAATATCCCCCAATCCTGATTGCTTCAAATGTGGGGCTAGCTTGAATACAGTACTCACTCTTTACCCAAAATGTTCACATCAGTTATATCTTGGGGCCCACAAGTCAGTGAGGAGGCCAGTTGAGTATCTAGCTATACCCAAAGATTGTAGGCTCCACAGGTGACCGCTGAGTGACTGGCCCAGGGGCCAAAGTGAAGGGATAGTGAAAAGTTGGGCCCTGTGTCTTACTTGCACACCACATCCCTCCCATATGCCGCACACGGCCCAGCGAAAGGTAGGAACACGTGTGTCCCAGCTCCCTGGAGCCTGAGGCATTTGGCTGAGGGTGGGAAGAAGCAGACCTTGGTGCTGGGTGCCTGCAGACCTGTTGGTCTTACCAGATACCCATGCTGGAAAGCATTTGTCACTCAGAGCCAGCGATCCAATGTGCAAGCGTGGAAGACAAAGCCTGGGAAAGCCAAGAGTTGTCCCAGAGCCATGTGGACAAACCAGAACTCAAGCCAGCAAGCCAAGCCCATTCAGGACCCAGGGCCCTTCAGGCCAGCTCAATGGTCTATTTCTGAGCTCCAGCTAAACCTGATCAGAACTGGTGCTGAGGTCTATGGAATCCAGGACACAGAAAGGAGCATGGCAGATGATAAGCCTGAGGTTCCCCAGTGGTGAGCAGAGGGTCAGAGCGACAGCCAACTCCAGCTGGTGGGCTCTGGAAACTAGATTTGCACAACTCACACTTGCCTCTCGACTTGCACAGGGGAGGCATGAGTGCCTAGTGACCAGCACCCCTCCCCCTCCCCCTCCCCAGGAAGGCCCCTCTGGGAGGGCAGGACCATGGGCAGAGGCGGTACTCACCATGATGCCGGTGAGAAGACAGACACCTTTCCCACAGTATGTGTGGGGCACCATGTCCCCATAGCCAATGGAAAGGAACGTGATGGAGATGAGCCACATGGCACCCAGAAAGTTACTAGTTACATCCTGCTGATCATGGTACCTGCCGAGGGAAGACGGGAGTTAGTCTGTGAAACTCCTATTCCTGGGAACAGAGACTGTGGAACAGTCTAGGGGGGTGGGGTGGGGTACTGAGGAACACACAGTGGTGTCAGTGAGACACCTTTCTTTAGGCCTTCCCGAAGGTGCTGGCTGCATCAGAGCCCATCCAGGTCCTGCCTGCCTGCAGTCGCTGAGTCCCAAAGGCAAAAATGTTTTGTCACGATCTGTGATGCGTTGTAGACTTCCTTTTGCTGTTGGTAGGACAGCTTCAGCTGAGGTCATGCATGCATAATATTCTAATTTTCTTTCTAAATCGACCGTCTATATGATTAATCTGAAATCACAGACTCCTGGACAAGATCAATCTCTCTCTCTCTCTCTCTCTCTCTCTCTCTCTCTCTCTCTCTCTCTCTCTCTCAGGACTGGTATCTCCTGTGTATGTAGAAGGAAGCCATTGTAGCTTGGGTCTCTCTCTTGAAACCGACCTCACAGGTGGGGGAACGCGGAAGTGTTCACAAAGGCTCAGCCTCTTTCTGACCCAGACAAACATTAGTGGCAGAACACAGCTAGAACTATCATCTCATTTCCTCTGCCTGGAGGCCATTTCCTCTGTATTTCCTTCCTTTCCTCGGGAGAACCTGGCCCTGGGGCTCTGCTCTGAGGATATACAGACATTTGCAGAGGGCTCTGTAGGAGACACTGGCAGGTGCCTCCTTTTTTTTTTTTTTTTTTTTTCCTGGAATGGATCTCACTCTGTAGCTCTGGCTGGCCTGGAATTTGCTATGGAGATCAGGCTGACCTTGAACTCACAGAGATCCCCTTGCTTCTGCCTCCTTGAGTGCTGGAATCAAAGGCAAGAACCTCCACACTCAGCTTGAAGGTGCCTGGCATTGCTCAAATGTCTTCCCTCCTCAAAAGCCGATGTCCCCAAGATGATAGGAGATGGCCATTTAGAGATGATTAGGCTGTGAAGTATCCTCTCATGAATGAATTGGGAACGTTTTGTTTTATTTTATTTTATTTTATTTTATTATTTACTTATTCCTTAAAAAAAAAAAAAAGACATTCTCATGTGCTGTTAGCCTTGAACTTCTGACCTTCTTCCTCCATCTCACAAGTGACAGGATTACAGGCCCGTGTCCCTTCACCTGACTTAAAAGGGTTTTTGTGTACCAGTCTACTGCTTTGCTCTTGAGCCTTCTAGACATGAGGACATAGTTTCCTTCCCTCTGGAGGATGTGTCAACCAGGTGCCTTCCCAGACGCTAAACTTATTGGTGTTTCGACAATGCCTTGATAAAAGGCATCCTAGTATCCAAAACCATGGGAACTAGCCTTTTCATCTTCGTACGTTACCCAGTCTGTGGTGCTCTGTGACAGTAGCACCGTGGACTGAGGTGGGGGCAGGGCTGCAGTTCTCCAGGAGGTCTTGGGAACCCAAACTCAGCATGCAGGGGAGTGGGGATGGCAAGGAAGGAAGGTCCTTTCTCAAAGGGTCATTTTACTGGGCCAGCGTGAGTGGCATGCAGTGCAATCCTACTTCTGATAAACAGTGGGGAAGAGAGCCAGGGGCAGGGAGATCAAGCCAGCCTGTTTGAGTAAAGGGGGCAGCTCTCTGGGAATGTCGTAACCAAGGAGACTGACACTTGTTAACACACATGGCATACGTAAGGACTGAGCCCGAGCTATACTGAGCTGCAATCTCCATGCACCGAGACTGATACCCCATGAGTGATCACCCAGCACTGCTTCCCCAGACCCACCTTCCTAGTGAGGCATGCAGGGCTATCTGCAAGCACAAGTGTATCTGGAGATGCCCCTGAAGGAAGCAGAAAAGCTGCTAGTCACTGACAAGCACCTAGTTGAGGAACACCAAGGCAGTGCAAAGGATTTTATCTACAGAGCACCTGCTGTCTGGTTATATCTACTGGCGCTGCTCTGAACATAAACACTCTATTTCTTACGGCAGCCTTTCAAGTCCTGACGGGGAAGCGGCTAGACGCACAGAGATGCTGAGTGATTCATAGGAAGCAACTGATGCAAAGCCCATGACTTCTGCTGCTCCACTGGACAGCAGAGAAACAGAAGAGACTGGCACGTGTCCCAGAGAGAAAGTGTCCACGGGAGGCGGTCACCTGTCACCTGGGCTTCTGCAGTGGACACGCAGCTTGGGAGACCAGTGCTCAGAAGAGGCTGGAGGGCCTGGGGTTCTATGGGCAGGTGTTTGCATTTGGCATTAGAGGGCTTGGAGGCAACTCTGGGTTCCCTGGTAGAGGAAGAACAAGCAGGATGCTTGAAAAGATGAGGCACAGCAGCAAGGAAGCTAGGTCTGCAGAGTGCGGAACTGGGGCAAGATGGCCACCACTGCCTACTGCCCTCAAATCCAGTTCCAAATCATCACCATGGCAGTGGCTTTTACTGCTGCCTGTACAAGGGACTGGGTGCCTGGAGCTTCTGGGGACAGTTGAAGATAGTTTTAATCGCCCAGTCATCCAATTCTCAGCCATGCTAGGAGCCTGGCTGGCTTCTTCTTCTAGGTTCATGTGCCCAGGCTGGCGTGTTCTGTTCCCATGGCCATCCTGGAGAGGTTCAGGCTTAGCACCCCACTGTTTCCTCCAGGACCAAGCCAGATCCTGTTCCACTCTCCCACCCTTAGCCCTGCTCTGACAGGTATCTGTCCACTGTCCCACTTGCCTGTCCTTGGTCTGTAGCTCTTTCCTGGATGTTGGGAGGAGACAACAAGCTCTGACTCCCAGGCTCTAGACTACAAAACCAGACTCTGCGATTGGCGGCCTAGCAAGGCTCAGTGGCAGTGGGAAGGACAGACAGACGGACAGAGCCTGCACAATGAGTCGGCAGCACGGAAGCAAACGTTGCAGGGGCACAGCCGGTAGCACACAGCCAGTGCGCCTAGTCAGGAAGAGGATTTTCTGGAGGGGAAGCTTGGGTCCGGTCTAAGAATACTGGGATTCAGTCAGGAGGCATGAGCAACATCTGGGTGTGGTCCGTGCCAGCTGCACTGTGCTCCGTGGCTGTGGACAGGTAATGTAAATCCCTCTGTGACTCAGTTTTCCTATCTGCTAATGGGAAGATTAAAACAAACAAGCAAGCAAGCAAGCAGTGTAAGTCTGTAGCCCACAGTAAGTATTTAGCACATATCAGCAGTGGCTGTACGGGGAAGGGCAGAAACAGAAAAGGTAGGATTTATGACACCAGAGGAAAGGCATAGCAGGGCATTCACAGGACTGCCTTGAAGTTTAGGCTGAAGTGCTTGACCTGGGAACAGAAGAGCCTGCTCCAAGGCCACTGACAAGAAGCTTGCCATCTGAGCGTGCCGAGGTGACAACAGCATACAGAGGTCGGGCCCCAGCAGGAAGCACCTTTGCTGTGCACGCAGAGCAGCAGCACGGCACCGGCACCGGCACCGTAGAGTGTCAGCCCGCTGACTGGGATTAGTATGCGGCAGTGCAGTACTGTGCATGTTGTTGCTTCGTGTGCCTGCAGCACCTCACAGGTCTTTCCTGGCAAACCTTGCAGCTTACATTAGTGTTCTTGAGCGGCTGCCTGGCCTCAGCATCACACCAACCATTTTCACGCTTGTGAACTCTGAGGTGCAGAGATTAGAGATCAAAGGGGGAATTACATACAGGGCAAGCTAGGTATGGTTCACAGCTTTAATCTTAGCACTTAGAATGCAGAGGCAGACAGGTCTCTGTGAGTTGGAGGCTAGACTGGTCTACATAGTGACTTGCAGGACAGCCAGGGCCAGATACAGAGACTTTATCTCAAAAACAAAACAAAACAAAACAAAACAAAACAAAACAAAACAAAACAAAACAAAAAGCAAGCAAGCAAGCCGGGTGTGGTGGTGCACACCTTTAGTCCTAGCACTCAGGAGGCAGAGGCAGGCAGATTTCTGAGTTTGAGGTCAGTCTGCTCTACAAAGTGAGTTCCAGGACAGCCAGAGCTATACAGAGAAACCCTGTTTCAAAAAACAAACAAAAAAAAAAAAAAAAAAAAAAAAAAAAAAAAAAAAAAGCAAGCAAGCATTTAAAGATGATATAAAACTGCTTTTTTAATGATTCTTAAAAATTTTTCTTGTGGGTTTCTTTTTTTCATTCTCTATCTATCTATCTATCTATCTATCTATCTATCTATCTATTTATCTATATATATGCCTAAAATACAAAATAAAATTTTTCCTTGAACATATACATATATAGACAAAAACAGCCTTTGCTGTGTGACAAGGAGAGGATATATCCTGAGAAAGCCACCCATTCACTAGGTGCCCACCACTGCCCCCTCCTCTTGTGGGGTGACAGAGAAGCTGACATTGATTGACCTGGCTCTGCTGCTGGGAGCCACTGCTCTGCTGTGGCAGGAGAGCCGTGATGGAGATGAGACCCACTTGCAACTCACCAACAGGAAGTGATGCAGGAGCAGTCAGCTGGTGATTCAGGGCTGTGGGAGGGAGAGCAGCTCGAAGCCTAGTCAGAGCTTTAAGTGGTTTACACATGTCACACATCCACGTACTAATCTCCTGCTATTTTTTGCAATAAAGAATTTTGGAGAGGAAGTAGTTTCATGTTTTTCTCTAAGGGCTGAGGAAGAAAAGATGGAAGTTTTTCTTTCAATTCAAGAATACTATTATAATTGTTAATTTTTCCCCTCAGGGTGGACCATGGCTCGCTTTCTCTCTCTCTCTCTCTCTCTCTCTCTCTCTCTCTCTCTCTCTCTCTCTCTCTCTCTCTCCTGCTTAATATTACAAAATAAATAAGAGCTAGGAAGGAGTATGGCTGGAGAGATGTCTCATTAAACACCCATGCCCGCCTTTGCTCTGCACATCTCTTACAACTAAGTTTGTAGTCCCTTACTTCTAAAGTAAGCAAGCAACCAGGGACCTCTAGACATCTGAAGAAGGCCCCTAACATTCAAAGACAGGCCAAACTAATCACTTAAAGCAAAGGAAACGGAATCGGGATCGATCGAACAGATCATTCACAGAAAAGAACCATTGGGCAGGGCTAGTCAGACGTGGGAGTGAGGAGGGAATCTATAATTATCATCACAAGGGAGATAAAATAAGATGTCGCACCTGTGAAGCAGGAGCAGAGGGAGGGGAACCTGTAGCCAGGATGTACTGTGTGACAGAAGAGTCTATTTTCAACAAAATAAAAAGAAGGGGCGCTCTGCCGGGGAAAGTCAGTTGGACGGAGCGGGAAGAGAAATCAAGCAGACTCCCAAATGCAGAAAACAGAAAGAACAAAAAGGAACGTGACATACAAGGAAACTGGTAGGTTTGTCTACAGATACAAGTATCAGTTCCAGAGAGAAAGAACTGGTGGGGCGGGGCTGGAGAGGCATCCGGAGAGCTTCTACCAAAGTCCCCCGCACAATGGACAGCGACTGGCTCACAGCGAGGCACATGACTATGTAGGTTTTCAGTGCCACTGAGGAGGAGGAGAGCTGCAGGGTTCCATGAGCAGGAGATAGTAGAAGAGGAGGGGGTGAAAGTCAAATAGAGACATCACTGATTATGACTTTTGACTTCCCCCAGAAACCATGGAACTTAGACAGGCATGGGATACATCTGTCAAAAGTCTAAAGGAAAAACAAGGCTGGAGGGATGGTTCAGTGGTTAGACACACTTGTTGCTCTTGCACAGAACCCAGGTTCAGTTCCTAAAATCCACATGGTGGCTCACAGCCGTTTGTAACTCCAGCTCCTGGGGATCCGATGGCCCTCTTCTGGTCTCCACAGGCATCACATGGTGCATGTCTATCCATGCAGGCAAAAGATTCATACACATAAAATAAAGTCTAGGAGGAAGTCTAAAGGAAAATAATTTCCAAATCAGAATTCTGGTCAGGAGAGACCATCTGTGATGGTTTGAGTGAGAGTGTTCCTTCATGGGCTCAGATATTTGAAGACTTGTACGAAGCTGGTGGAACTGTTTGGGAAGGATTAGGAAGTGTCCTGGATGGTTTTTCTGTCAACTTGCATGCAAGGTGGAGTCATCAGATAGGAGGGAGGAAGCTTCAATTGAGAAAATGCTTCCATGGGATTGGACTGTAATCAAGCCTGTGGGACATCTTCATAATTAGTGATTTATGTGGAAGGGGCCAGCCCATTGTGGGTGTGGCCATCCCAGGCTGGTGGTCCTAGCTCAGTAAGAAAGCAGACTGAGCAAGCCATGTAGAGCAAGCCAGTAAGCAGCACTCCTCCATAGCCTCTGCATCAGCTCCTGCCTCCCAGATCCTGTCCTGTTTGAGTTCCTCTTCTGGCTTCCTTCAGTGATGAACAGTGATGTGGAAGTGTAAACTAAATAAACCCTTTCTTTCCCAAGTTGCTTTGGTCATGGCGTTTCATCACAGTGATAGTAACCCCAACTAAGAGAAGAAGTATGGCCTTGTTGGAGGTGTGTCATTGGGGATGAGGTTTAAGGTTTCAAAGGTTCTTTTCCAGTTAGCACTCCCTGTTCTGTGATTGTGTCTCAAGGCATGCACTCTCAACCATTGCTCCAGTGCTCTGCCTGCCTGCCTGCCTGCCTGCCTGCCTGCCTGCTGCTCTTCTTCCTGCCATATGATTATGGATCTTCTGAAACTGTAAGTCCCAATAAACTCTCATTTCTGTAAGTTCCCTGCCTCATGGTGTCTTACTGCAATGGAAATGTAACAAAGACAGCGCCGAAGCATTAGTTGAGTCTGAACGAGACAGAGTAAAGGGTATTTCCCTATTCACAAGGCTCTAGAACAGCAGCTCTCAACCTGTGGGTATGAGACCCTTATGGGGGATCTCATATTAAATATCTTGCATATGGGATATTTATATCACAGCTCATAACAGTAGCAAAATTACAATTATGAAGTAACAGCAAAATAGTTTTATGGTTGGGGGTCCCCACAATATGAGGACCTGGAGTGAAGGGTGGAAGCATTAGGAAAGTTGGGAACCACCAGTCCGGAAGCTTTGTTTTCCCCAGGGTGCCATGTGAGTGTCTTAGTTAGGGTCACTATTGCTGTGATGAAACACCATGACCCAAAGCACTTGGGAGCGAAAGGGCTCATTTCACTCACAGTTTCATATAACAAGTCAGCGTCAAAAGCAGTGAGGGCAGAAATGCACAAAGGCAGGAACCTGGGGGCAGGAGCTGATGCAGAGGCCATGGAGGAGTGCCGTTGACTGCTTTGCTCATCATGGCTTGCTCAGCCTGCTCTCTTACAGAACCCAGGACCACCAGCCCTGAGGCAGAAACACCCACAGGCTGGGCCCTTCCCATCAATCACAAATTAAGAAAATGCCCTACAGCCAGATCTTATGGAGGTGTTTTCTTAATTAAGATTCCCTCCTCTCAGATAACTTTAGCTTGTGTCAAGTTGACATTAAACTAGACAGCCCAGTGGAGTTGGGCTCTCCAAAGGCCAGGAGAAGGAAGACCAGGGCTAGAGAAATCTGTCCTGCAGAGGAGAAAAGACCAGGGCACCAGTCTGAAGGCTGGAGGCTCTAGGGCCAGTTTTAGGAAGACAATTTTTTAAAAAGGTATAAGAGGCCTGAACTTCTGACAAACGGCAAGGTTGGAGTTAACAAGTGATAAGTACACAGAAACCTAAGCAAATGAAGAAAAGTGATAATTAGCAACTCTAGGGAAGATGAAAGGGCTGCAAGAGAGGGAAAATGATTGGATTTTACCATGGGATCCGACCATGAATAGAGTCAAATTAGTCTTGATTAAGTAACGTAAACACTGATTTTTGATTTAGCCAAAATAATATAGAGTTATTATTTTAAAAAAACAACTGGGAACAGGAAGAGCTGAGGGGATGAGGGGAAAGCAAGGAACGAGATTTCACCTTTCAACGGTTAGTGAACAGACAGTTCTTGAAACCAAAGCCACCAGAAGCGCACACTCCAAGCATGACTTTTAGGGACCTGGAGGAAAGTGCTGAGTTCGTCAGCAGAAGCTTGGGAGTCAGATGCCTCCGGAAACGGATAAGCAGGGAGAGCTAGGGCTGCACAGACATTAGAGTCTCTGCAGGAAGCCTGCAGGAAGATCTGAGGCACATATCTGCAATCTCTGCACACAAGGGTCTGAGGCAGAAGGATTGTAGTGAGTTCAGAGGCTACACAGCAAGATATCATCTCAAAAAAAACCCCTAAAATAGAAATCAAATAATAAATAATCAGATAAATCAGTAAATGTTAAAGGTTTTTGAAGCCATGCATATCAAACATAAAAGCAAACCAAAGGGCTGGGGACATAGCTCAGTTGGTAGAGTGCTTGCTTAGTGTTATGGTTTCAATGAGAATGGACTCCATAGGCTCATAGATCAGAGTGCTTGGTTCTCAGCTGCTAGAACTGTTTGGGGGGAAGGATTAGGAAGTATGGCCCCACTGGAGAAGGAGTGGTACTGGGGGGTGGGCTTTAAGATTTCAAAAGCCCACATCCGGCACAGTCATCCTCTCTCGGCCCCATCTTTCAGACAAGATTTAAGCTGTCTGTTATTCCTCCAGTACCATAGCTACCTGCCTGCTGCCACACTCCCTGCAGTGAGAGGCATGGACTAGTCTTCTGAAACGGTAAGCAAGCCCCCATTAAACAGTATCTTTTATAAGTTGCCTTGGTCATGGTGTCTCTTCACAGCAATAGAACAGTAACCAAGACACCTAACATGTACAAAGCCATGGCCTTAAAACCAGCGCTGATATAACTGAAGTGTGGCACACACCTAGGGTTCCCGGCCCTCAAGGGTCAGAGCAGGAGGATCAAGAGATGAGCTACTTAGCAAGTTCAAGATGAGGTCTGGGATAGAGACCTCATCTCAAAAACAAGCAAACAACAGCAACAACAACAAATTCAGGGAGAAGAAAAAAATACATATAACAATTGCTATGATGTAAAATGCTTAAACTTAACAGGGTTTAAAATCGCAAGGAGCCACCCCTGTGTGTATCTATGAGTTCTGAGATGTTTAATTGACAAGGAAGACCATGAGAACATGGTCTGAACATGAGGGTGCTGCCTCACCAGCTGGGCTCCAGTGGAAGTGAGCTGAGTGCCAGCACAGTGTCTCTGCATCCTGCCTGAGGATACAATGTGATGGTGGTCTCATACCTGATCTCTATGTTTTCCTGGTCATAGTGGACTACATTCCCAAACTGCAAGCCAGAATAAAGCCTTCCCTCTTTAAGTTGCTTTTGCTGGACATTTTGTTGCAGGGATAATTTTTTTAAAAGTAACCAATACATAAAACATAAAAAGAAAATAATAAGCATCTAGAAAGGGGTCCAACCCCAGGCCCTCACCCCCACCAGCTATTCCCACAGTCTTCCATCACCACTGCCCAGGGTGATCATTACCCTGGATTTTATGTTTCTCTCTCTTCCTTTTCTTCACCGTGAGCTTCGTCTTCACAGTGTACTCTGTAGCTTTTGGAATGGTTGCTAGTCGTCCCTCCATCCGGAGGTAGTCACACACCTTTGAACCAGCCCTGTTCTCTGAATATGGAATGAACTAGTAATTCGCTTCTAAGCCCTGTTCTCTAAATATGGAATGAACTACTAATTCGCTTCTAATGCATACAATGTAGCAAAGACAACTGAAGCTCTCCTCAGAAGTTAGACTGACACAGAGCTCAGAAGTTAGACTGCGGCGGGGCTGTAGTTTCTGTCTTGGTAATCTCTCCCCTACCCTCTCTGGCATTGCTCTTCCTGAGAGAACTCATTGCCGTGTCTTGAAGCAAACCAATGGTGAGGCCCCCATGGTAAGGGTCCACCCCCTGCCACCAAGCACAGGGATGAGTTTGGACCCCTAAACACTGGAAGAGAGAAAGGTCGTAACTTCATGAGATATATTGAGCCAGAGGTACCCACTGAAGATGCCTTGGAATGCCTGACCCTTGGAGATCATAATCACATTTGTTTTTTTTTATGGGGGGGCTCATATTATATGATGTGATATGATATGATATGATAGTCAGAGAAAAACTTGTAGAAGATTTCCTCCTTTTATCAAGTAGATCAGAGATGGAACTCAGATCGTTGGGTTTGATGACAAGCGCCTGTGCCTGATGAGCCACCTTGCCAGCCTTAAAGTGTCTTTGATGGACATTTTAGACTTCACTGAAGTTGTGTTCCTCCATTGTCATTTAAGCTTAGCGCTTTGTGTGATGTTTAGGAAACCCCTCTCTTCCTGAGATCATGAGACTTTCTGCAGTTCCTCTGAAACTGGTTTCCTCCCCCTGACTCTCCGTGCTTCCTCCATGTGGAAGTGGTTCTATTTCTGAGTTCTTCGCACTGTTCCATTGGCCTATTAACCCTACAGTTACATAAGAGTTCTCTTTGTAGCCTTTTCTGGGTACCACCTCCATGCCTATCATGTAGTAGGTGCTCACTAAACGTCTGTGGCACGAAGATGGCTCTTCCTGCCGCTCCTGCGCCATCCTGAAAGAAACACCAACTGGAGTGGCCCAGTAGAGTGTGCTGGGATTCCAGCCATTGTCTTCAGTCATTGACTTTTCTCAAACTGGCTGCCAGATTCCTTGAGCTAGGAGTTGGTTCTCACTATTAATAAGAACTCAGCTTCTTGACACTGGCTGTGACCCGTTCCAGCACAGGGTGACGGGAGCAAGGCCCACGTGAAGAGCATACGCCTCTTCCCTTTGTCTCCAAATGAGTTTGGACACTTGTGTAAAGTAGACTTCCTTCAGGAGTCTTTCCATATGGATCCCAAGGATGATGGCTCCAGCCATTTGTCCTGGGGCTGGTTTGTTTGTTGGAATGTCGAACAGCTCAAGCCAGGCCTTCCGCATAACTCCCTCCAAATGGATGATGGCCTCAGCTTGGAGTTCACGCTCAGATTCCCATAGTCAAATACCACGCTGAGCCTGGAGTCCCTGCTCAGGTCTCCAGTGAAGAACTCGCGGCATGCATCTGGCTCCATGGCAGCCTCGGACCCCACTGCACTGCTCTCCTCACATCACCCTGCCCCTTGGCATTTTCGGTAGCTTGCTGTCCTCCTTTCCCCCTTTTGCCTTGCTTTCTAAGCCTCTTGCCCTGACTTCCTTGGTGTCCCAAGCTTGCCTTGTGCACATGCCCCTCCATCCCACCATGTCTGCCTTGGTCTTCACTGGTCCCTCTAACTGATCCTTTCAGACCCAGCTCAAACCCTCTGGTGGCTGGAGCTCTTCCCCTGACTCCCACACCATACAGCACCTCCACTCTCCAGCTGTTGCTCTGGCCCACACCATAGAGCATCCTCATTATCCAGCTGTTGCTCTGGCCCACACCATAGAGCATCCTCATTACCCAGCTGTTGCTCTGGCTCTGTGCTGCTGTTTGGTGTCAATGTGAAACGCAGGCTCTGGGACCAGAGCACAAATTCTTGGTCCATCCCCACGGTACACGCAGTACATTGTCCCCGGTTTTCCAGTAAAAGGAGATGCCGGCTCACAGAGTTCCTATTCAGTGAATGAGGACAGAGCCTGGCACGGGTCTAAGTACTGTTAGCTGTTCTGTCATGACAGTCTCCTGGGTGAGACTTGTTTCAGCAGAACTGGAGAAGCACCCAAAGACTGTCCTTCATACCTTAATGGCTTTGTGACCTTGAACAAATCCTGTCCCTGTCCTGTCTTCAGGGAATCAGGTCTAATCACTCCAGCCCTATCTAACCAGAGTGTGGAAGAGCTGTCAGCCTTCTGTGCGTGACACAGATAGAGGCATGTGATTGCCTCCGGAAGAGCCTCCCACCTGGGGCTCTGCCCTAGTGGCAAGGACGGTGGCACAGACGTGGAGGGAAAGCAGGCATCAGTGCTTTTCGGGAAAAGCCTAGCTTCTCTGCAGTTTGCCAGGTCGCTCTGCCTTCTGTGTGGACCACTGCCCCTTCCTTGGCTCCAGCAAATCTTTGCCTTAAAGGAAGTTCCAGAATGTGAGCACTCAGGCCTTCCTTGTCCTGTCACAAGGCCCATGGAGGTGCTGGCTAATTTGTACTCTCTGTTTCAGCTTGTACAGCCACACCTTGGGCCACATAGTGTCACTGCAGCAAGGGAATGGCCTATCAAAGAACACGACAGACAGCCCTGGGTCCTTCAGAGCAAACACCAGCACTTTCAAGTGCCTAAGGACTATCCCTGCAGACCCATGGAGCCTCTGTGAGCTCCTGTGCCATAAACCTCCCCTTCCTCCTCTGACATCTACTCAGCGACCAAACTGCCTGGTTTAGTACCATCTCCTAGCTTTCCTGCTTGTTACTGATGCTCCCAGACAACAGTAGTCCTTGGCTCACACGGCAGGGTCTTGGTAAAACTCCAGGTTACCCTGTTCCCACCTGCATCCTCGATGCGTTTACCAAGCCCGGCTTCCTGTCCTAGGACACCTCCTCCCCACCACCCCTGCATTGCACAACATCCAACATGATGCACTTTTGGCTTTGTCATTGCTGTTCCTATTTGCCACACCCCCCTTACCAATGCGTCCCTGCTACTCAGTGAATGCTTTCTAAGCAAATGGATGGAAGAAGACAGGGGACAGCCCATTTAGTCATAGAGCCCTGGCACAAGCAGGCAGGCCAAAGTTAACAGA
Source organism: Mus musculus (assembly GCF_000001635.26). Classification (NCBI taxonomy): domain Eukaryota; kingdom Metazoa; phylum Chordata; class Mammalia; order Rodentia; family Muridae; genus Mus; species Mus musculus. Next base: position 89,632,864 of record NC_000069.6, on the reverse strand, counting down.
GCTAGAAAGCTGTTGCCTTAATTTCACATGTATACAACAAAAAACCCCAAATGATAACTGACCAAACTGGCTTCCGCCAGCAAGAGAAAGGAGATGAAGGCTGGAACCTGATCTCTGTTTCCAGCCCAGGTGCAGCTGCCACAGTAGGCAGGACAAGACATGGGGGCAGCCTCTGACCCTGGTCTGGCAGTACCTCTGTCTCCGGCTAATGTCTGTGTGTGTGTGACTGGCTATTGCCAGCTCCTCAGAGGGATCCTGATACACTAGTGCTGAAGGGGAGACACGTCATGGAGTCCTTACTTCTGCCTTTGTCCAGGTCCCTACTTGACTCTAAGAATCAAGTATCCTTAGCACCCCAGGGCCTGCCATTGCTATGATTTGTCAAGGACTTGCGGGCTCTCGGGAAATGTGGGAGGTGTGTGAAGAAGTCACTGAAACTCAGAGGTAACTGAAAAGTAAATGGCTTCAAGGACGTTAGAACTATTCCTGCTTACCCCACCCAAAAGTCAGCTACTTCTTTAAACGTCTTCAGACGTGAGCTAAAAGGCCGAGCACGAGGCCTGGAGAACACTTGTCATGGCGCAGGCAAAAGTCACTTCCAGTACTGCTTTTCAAGAGCTAACTTGGAGTTTAGAGATATAGCGATGCTCCCCTTTGACAGATGGATCTTTCCAAGGCACATCTAAGTCTAGCTCTTTGTTTCTAGGCCTAAGAACTAACAACATGTGCCCAGAGGCGAGGAAGGGAAGCCACCAGAGTCCAGGGACATCTAGATGACACCAGCTGAGCTTCCCTGCATCTCTGGTTGTTTCCACTCCCCTAACCCCACTCCAACCTTGCCAGAGGAAGCAGCGTGTGAGGGAAGCCAGCTGCTGTTCCCTCCACAGTCCATCTTCTCAGAGGGAGCGCTGTCCACCTCTTTGGATGGTTATTAAATCAAAAACCAGATGGCTCATCTGGCAACGCTTTCTCAATTTGCAGTGTTTCTTTCTTCTTATTAAAAAATATTTCCATGTTTTATGATTGAGAAATGTTACACAGGATGTGTGGAAATGGAGAAAACCAATGCCTGGTAGAAGCGCTATTCCTGGGGAGGTTTCTTCCAGGGCAGTAGGCTGTATGTGGGGAAGAGGGCGTGGGCAGAGACCATCAGGAGGTTCCCCGCACCAGCCACGCAACCAGCTGTGCTGGGTGCTTGTCTCTCCACGGTTTAGGCTTTCCCTCTGACAGGGAGCGCACTGCAGCTCTCCTGGGTTCGTGGGACCATTACAGGAGAGATCGAACATGCCTCCCATCGAACTTAGCTCTTCACACACATCCTGGCCTCAGTTAGCCTCTTCATTCAGTCAATGAGGAAGAGTGAGCTGGACTTGGTATCTACATCATGAAGCTAGACTCCAAACAATGCCACTGTGACAAAAGCCATGTTCAACTGAGACAAGTGTATAGACATGGGCCTACACATATGGAACAAGGGACCTTCTCTGAAACCAGTGTGCTTATAAGGAGCCACCAGAATGACTGACATGGTAGAGCCCAGCTGAGGAGGGTAACTGAGGAGACAAATGAGGTAGGCCATGGAAGCTATGCAGGTCAAGACACATTCTCCCCAAATCACCAGTTCAGGGTGTTAGTATGTGAGAGGCACGGGGGCCTGTGCTGGCTGCCTCTCCCTAACCATGCATCTTCCTTCGCCGCCCTTCCCTTGCCTTCTCCTTTTTCTTGTCTGTCTTTTCTGTCATTCTTCCCTCCTCTTTCTTTTCCCCTCTCATGTTTTCCATTCACTTACACAGCCTCCTGGGTGGACTCAGAGTGGGAGCCCCACTCTCAAAAAAAGGTCATTCGTGCCTCCACAAGGGACCATTCCATGGGGACACCAACCAGATATCAGGTGATCAGATACTGGGGGCAGAAAATTCGGTCAGGACAAGGTCCCAACTCCAAGGCGCCCCTGAGGAGTCAGGGCAGGAAAAAGTGAGTAGGAAGGGGAGCCAGGAGGAGAGCCATTGTCTGCTGGCATGCAACCTAGGAGTGGGGATGGGGCAGCAGATACATCAACTGATCTCTGAGTCTACTCTTAAGCCTTACTTTGATGCCCAGATCCCCTCCATACTTGTCTCCCTTTCTCGTAAGCAGTACCACTTCCCAGTCTCTAAGACCCAGGCATTGTTCTTGAGTCTGTTCTACCATCACTGTGTGCCCAGTGAGCCATGCTGCGGATCTAGGCTCCACAGTCCTGCAGCACATCACTCCAGCAGTGCCCCCACTGGGCACCTTGCCTCACGGTCAGCCTGTGCCTTCTTAGCATCCTCTAAACTGCAGCCGAGAAACAAAACACAGGCACGTCCAACAACAGCTTCCACTGGAAAGTGAGAAGGAAGAAGAGATGTCCTCCGGAGACTCCTAAAGGCTGAGGCACCTGCCCTCTGGCTGTGCTGGTTCCTAGCCCTGTAAAGACCTTCCTTGTTCAGGATTCTGACTTGCTTTCCTCCATAGGAAGGAAGCTCAGAGCTATGATAATGGAAATGACTTACACCTGAGGCATATGGGGAGCAGAAGCCAGGGATCTGAATAGAAGCTCTCCTTTGTCACCAGAAAAAACAGAAAGAACAAAAGGAAGAAAGGGAGAGAGGGGGAGAAGAAGGAGGAGGAGGAAGGAAGGAAGGAAGGAAGGAAGGAAGGAAGGAAGGAAGGAAGGAAGGAAGGAAGGAAGGAAGGAAGGAAATCAGTCTAGGAACTGTTGGCTTTGATTAAAGAACCAAGTGAGGACTGTGCTGTTAGATTGGGACTCCCGCCTCCGTCTCTGGCTCTAAGGAAGGCCTGATTCTCAGCAAACAGCTGCCTCTTCTCCATGGCCTGTTCTCACATTCCTGGAGGCTGCTCACACTGCTCTTCCTGTCTGGAGACCCCTTTGGACAGAAGACATCACCTCCTTTAGACTTTCTTCCTGACTAAGTGTCCCCTGAGCTTGTCAGCTCCCTGTAACTTCTTGGCACAGGCCTTGCCCATCTGTACGTGGCCCAGTCCCTCAGCCAGGTCAGTGGCACCAGGCAAACTATTGAAAGAGGCAAGAATCAACTGTGGCTTTGGGAGAAATGGCATTTCAAGTTTGTCTCATTTCTTTCCGCTATGGGCCTCTTCTGTCTTTGATTTTTATTCAACTCCACTTGCCCAGGGCCTCTCTCTGCGTCTGGTTGTTTTCTCTCTCCTGGTTGAGCCTTTCTTGACATCTGCCATCTGTCACAGAGTGTTGCTGTAGGCAAAGGGGCTTCAGAGGGCTGAGTCCTCTTGGACAGAGACAAAAATAAAAGTAGTTGGATTTCTTGCAAAATATTTTCTCTGTAATCATGGTAATGTTCTATTTCTCACTTTATTTCTGGAGCTATCTCTATGAGGTAGGTAGGGCCGGGTGGTAGCTTTATTTTAAGAAAGAATAACCATTGTTACCATTTATCGAGTACCAGCACTGAGTCATGTGTGCCAACTGTATGCACTCTTTGATATGAGAGATGATTTCTCATCATTTCTTATTTCCTGATTGGAAACTCAGTTTAACCTAATTAGGAGATATTTACAAAATAAAACATTTGCTTGAGGATGGAGGTACACGCTATAATCCCAACACTCAGGAAGCTGAGACAGGAGGACTTAGAATTCGAACATAGTCTGGGTTACATAGTAAGTAAATTCAAGGCCAGCTTGAGCTACACAGCAGGACTTGGACTAAAATAACAAACAAGAACACAAAATCTGGGATGGAGACAAAGCAGAGGCAGAGCACTTGCCTAGCATCTGCAAGGCCTGAGCTCAACCTTTGTCACCTCAAAAAATAAGAAAATAATAAATAAATAAACACCAACTGAGCAGTTAAACTGAGTATAGGCTTGCTTTGCCCAAGTCCCCAGCCCTGTGCTTAACCATATTATGATTCCAAAAAAACAAAGGCCCAGGGAAGTAGGGTGGGGAGGTTCCTGGGGACTTCCCCTTTTCTGGCTTCTGAGCCTCAATCTCTATATGGAAAGAACCCTTGTAACTTAGAGCTAGGGTTGTCCTGTTCAGCTGCGTGGGTTATATACAGCCCCAGCAACTGACATTCACAAAGGCTTCAATGGCACTCCCTGGAGGGAACTCCTGCAGAGACACTGGTCCTGGATAGAGCCCCAAAGGAAAGAAGGGGATTTTTTTTCTCAGAGAATGCAAAGTGGGCAGCCAGGCAAGCAAATGTCTCACCTAGACAGGGTTCCTGTGGGAGGGAGGTGGAGATCACTCTGTGACCAAGAACAGGCAGAAACAGGAGGGATGCCCCTAGAAAGGGTTTTCTTGTTCATTTACCCAAGGGCAAGGGGTGAGAGCTTTGGATGGGAGACCTCCCCTGCCATTGAGAAGTAGCGTGCTAAAGAGGAACCCTGGAGGCTGGGGGTGTGGATGGGAGAATTCTAGGAGGCTAAGTTTGCAGCTGTTAGAAAGCCATGGAGAGAGAAAGAGGTCACTGTAGAGGCATCTGGGCCAGGCAGAGGACAGAGCTAGCCTTTGCCCTCGTGGCAGAGGTATGGGACTATGCTATCTCCTTCTTCGGTGTTCCCACTGGCCTGACCACCACATATTTTCAAGCAAAGGGTGTCCAAGTGTTGGGGAGGTGGACCATAAGTCCTCAGGAGCTTGCTCAGGTCTGCCCTTCCCACTGCCAAGTCCCTGAAACTTCCCTTTGTATGATTAGCTGGAAGGTTCTGGAATACTTCTCAGAGGCTGAAGCTCAGTCTTGTGAAGGAAAGGATGGAGAGAGCCAATCACACCCAACTTCGCCCCTCAAGAGGAATTTTCTTGCTGGATAGGCTTTTAAGTCTTCAAAGATGGCACACCCTACCACCCATGAGAGCAGTCCCTGGAAGCAGGGCTCCTGGCTGGGACTTAGGCCACAACCTCAGGCCACTTCTATAACCACATAGGGGGGCCACTGTTAGAACTCTTTTTCCCTGCCTCCTGAACTAAGAGGTGCTTGCTGGAAGAAAATGAGGGGCAGGGCAAAGATAAGATGACCCACAGAGATTTCTGTCAACTGCAGTGCCTGGAGGAAGGTGTGATCTGTGCTGCTTGGGACCTATCACTTGGGGCCTACTGTCCTCATGTAGATGAAGGGTGGGGGCTGTGGGTACGGGCCCCTCCATCTCAGAGTGGCTGTGATCTTTGGAGCACTGTCTTGCTTTCCACCCAGCAGCCCACACCAGCAGGGCAGACTGAGCAATACCAAGCATCTACAGCACCCTCGGCCCTTACAGGCCATCTTTGAGAAGACAGATTCATAAGCGGCTGGTCTTGAATCTGCACATGATCACACTCAGGCTTGGTGGCAGATGCCTTTACCCACTGAGCCCTTTCTCTGGCCCGTTTCATTTTATTTATTTATTTTTATTTTATTTTATTTTATTTTATTTTATTTTGTTTATTTTGAGACAGGGTTTCTCTGTATAGCCCTGGCTGTCCTGGAACTCACTCTGTAGACCAGGCTAGCCTCGAACTCAGAAATCCACCTGCCTCTGCCCCCCAAGTACTGGGATTATAGGCACGTGCTACCACTGCGCAGCCCCTGTTTCATTTTAAAATCCCACTCTCTCTCCTGCCCTATCTTCCCCTCCCACTCTCAGGGCAACTATCGCTGGGCTGGCTACACAAGCAGAAGACAGGGGGGCTATGGCATCTCAGGAAACAAGACGAAGCCAGAGGCCAGCTCAGTCGGGAGCCTTCAGACTGGCTTTGCCTTAGGCAGTCACTGCAGGTGCCTCCCCAAGCCAGTAGTGACTTCCAAGAGTCTCTGATGGCTTCCAAGTCAGGACTTTGACCACTGACCACTTGCAAGGATCTATGACAGGACAGTAAAGCAGACTCTGGCAGCTACACCACTGAAAAGTGGGAATGACTACACTCAAAGTTATGCAAGAAAGTCAGTCAGTCGGGTGTGTCTGCCTGTCTGTCCCTTTCCTTCCTCTCCCCATCATTACTCCAGAGAGGCCTCAGAATTCCTTGGTCACCCCTCCCGCCATTCCCTGGCCCCAGCTGTTTTAGAGGAAGCAGCCACACAGAAGAAGGTGCTTGTAGCATGTTGCTAGGCAACAAAGATGTCTGAAAACTACAGCCCACCTCTGACACTTCACAGGACTGGAAACCCTCAGATGAGAGCAGCAAGGCATGGAACAAAGGACATGTGGAGGGACGGGGGTGGGGGGTGGGGGGTGGTGGTGGTGGTGGTGCTGGAGCTGGGGGAACCCCAGGGAGGAAGGTGTGAGCCCACAGGTGTGCAGAGCCAAGCGGATGCAGAAGAGGAAGGAATGACTCAACACATGGAGGGAGACCAGGAACCCAGCCTGGAAGCTGGCTGGGGGCAGCTCCCTGCAAGGCCTCCTCTCTTCTGTACTGATCCTGTCTACTGGGGATGAGGTTTAATTAAGGAAGATGATGGGGGTGACTGACAAGTGCTTTTATTGAACAATGGCCTGATTCTCCACTGACTTTCAAAGACTCAAAATTACATTCCGACATAAAGATGGCCCCAGCCAGCATCCACACGGGGCATCTATTTTCTCGTTGGCCTAGGCACCCTGGGCTCTGTGACACAAGATACCACACGTGGCTGCCCAGGGGACCCCAGCCAGGTCAGGCCCTCCTTATGCATTTGCTTCCTGAGCCTCTACATTTCTAGAGTGGGAGGATGACTCCTGTCTTACTCCCTTTACCACACAGTGCTGGGAAAGGCCAAAGATGACAGCGGGACCAGGGAGCACAGAACTGCATTGTCTATTGCAGAGCAAGCCCTGGCTCCTGCAAGGGCAGTGCTCTGGGAGACCCCGTGAGATGGACTTGCCAAGAGCTATCCGAGGCGACCATATGTACGTACGACAACTTCAGCCATGACGGGAGGGGCCCTGACTCAGGCCTCCGGGTTTCCATCATTGAAATGGAGGTGGCCTGCAGCGTGACTGAGATCACTGGCCGCTGTGAGGAGGCAGCATCATGGCAGAGACTGCAGCAAGCACTGGCAAGCAAGGGCTCTCTCTTCCTCTGAGACTTCCTCTGAGTCTGGCTGGGTCCCATTATTCTCCCTGTGCTGCACTTTGACAAGCTTGTCCCATAGTGACAGGCTGATAATCCCAGGAGGCAACCGTCTAACTTCTGAAGTAATGGACAACCTCAAAATATGTCTATTCCCTACATAAAATCTATAACTGAAACTGTAAACAGGGGCAAAGCTCATTAAGAATACTGCTAAGGAGAACAATGGTGTGTTAAATTTGACAAAAAAGCTAATTAAAAACTACTGCCAGGCAACTGCAGCATTCATTTGACTCTGTAAGTTTGACAATATAAGTGGCAACTATACTGGTTTGGGTATGTATTTCCCAGGAAAAGCCTATCCAATCACCTGCCATCCCCCCCAAAGAACAGCAGGCCATTTCCATCTGCTCCCTTATGAAAATCACTATTGTTGTTGTTTTTTTTTTTAAATCACACCAATCATATTTTTTTGAGACACCAGACAGCATGCCCTCAAGAAGTTGTAAAATAAGCACTTGGATTGAATGCAAGACAAAGCTAACTCATTCCCCTCCCCTCCCCCTCTTCCCCAGCTCAGCACCCCAGGCCTCAGCCCTCTGCTGCCAGAGTCCCTGCATCCTTATGCACAGATGGGGTTCCCCTGCTCTCATCTTGCCTACTTGCTCTGTGGGTCAGGAGTAGCAGGAGAGCATGTGAGCTGTGTTTTGGGGTTCCCAGCTTCTAGGCTCTTCCATTTCTTGAACCCACTTAGGGTGTAAGCAGGGCAGGTTTGACTCCCATCTGTAGACAGGAACATGGGCCCAGCAGGGCGAAGGTCCGGGGCTGGCTAAGAGCCAGGCACAGTCAGAGGCTCTGTGAGGCAATGGGCTGAGCTCGCTTTCTTCGCCCTTCTCTTCCCACCTTCTCTGCTCCTGCCTCTTTCTTCTCCCTCTCCTTTCTATTTCCTCCCCTCCCTGCCCTCGTGTGTGTGTGTGTGTGTGTGTGTGTGTGTGTGTGCACAATGCATGTGTGCTATGTGTACATATACATTCACACACGTGCATGCGTATGTGTATTGTGCATCTCTCTGTGTGTACAGAGATGTGAGTACATGCACATATGTGTTCACACACATGGATGTGTGTGTATGTTGTTTGCAAGTATGGTGTGTGAATGAGCATATGTGTGCATGCATGCATGTGCTCACACACATGGATGCGTATGTGTACACAGGTGTGTGCCTCTGTGTGTGTGCGTGTGTATACACATCATGGCACATTTGAAGGATGATTAGAGGACATCTTACAGGACTTGGTTCTCGCTTCTTTACCTTCTGCCATGCAGGTTGGCAGGCTAGAATGTAAACCCTTTTTCCCACTGAGCCATAATCAGCAGCCCCTGTCCTGTTCGGTTTGTTTTTTAAAGACAGGATCTTATTATGCTGCCCTGGCTGGCTGGAAACTCACAGTCTCCCTGCCTCTGCCTCCCAGACCTCATGGATGCTGCAACACAGGCCGGCACCATTTTGGCAGCTGGGGCCCAGGCCCGCTCACTCCTGTGCAATGTTTTTCACTGTCTACAATAAAGTTTCCATGAAGAGATCTGTGGCATTATGACCAACACTGCTAGGCCTCAGCCAGTTAATCATAGGTCACTGGCCTTGGGCAGTGGAAGCTGCAGACTCTAAGCAGAGTATGAATTAACCTTCTGTTGGGGACACGGGGAGCGTTTGAAGGGTACGAGAGTGTAGCAGAACCTGAAGCTTCTATAAACAGGGAAGCAGCAGGGGTCGGGCCAGCAGGTGTAGAGAAAGGGGAATCTGAGGGGAATTACAGACAAGAACCAGAGCTTGAAACCCCTCGTGGAGAGTTGGATTGGTTTGGCAGGGACACAGGATAACTAACAATGTTGACTTTGGAAGCAGTTGTGGCCCAGTAGTCCATTTTTGCAAACCTGGACTATTAACATAAGTGATAAAGATACCATTTCCCCAGCCCCAGAAATGTTCAGTGTGAGTGTGAGTGGGATGGCTCCATAGAGCGCAGAGCATGCCTGCATAGAGAGCAGCATACATTCTTCCTCCTGCTGGCTACAAGGTAGATGTGCTGATGGAGCTCCAGCGCCTTCAATGAGAAGTGAAGCCACGCCTCCAGCTCAGTAGGGTAACAAGAGAGGAGCCTCTGCCCCTGACGTTTTCAGACTCCTTTCTTGCTTAGACTGACCCTTTTTCCATCTTCTTTTACCTCTCCAACATTTTACTATTTTGTTTAAAGGTTTCTAATTTCTTTGCCAGAGTCAAAAATCTAATATGATAGAACAAAACAGATAAAGTTCCCGGGGGTGGGGGTGGGGTGGGGGGAGGAGGAGGGAACCAAGAGTTAAAAACAGTGAAGTAGGGCTGGAGAAATGGCTCAGAGGTTAAGAGCACTGACTGCTCTTCCAGAGGTCCTGAGTTCAAATCCCAGCAACCACATGGTGGCTCACAACCATCTGTAATGGGATCTGATGTCCTCTTCTGGTGTGTCTGAAGACAGCAACAGTGTACTCACATACATTAAATAAATAAATCTTAAAAAGCAAAACAGTAAAGCAGAGAGAATTTAGGGCAATGTGAGAGTCCAAGCATAGACCCAGTGCCTGGGACACTAGTGCATGAGGACACACAGGCACAAGGATGTATTTGGAATGTAAGACTAAGTCACATGTGTCCCTTGCTTGGCCTGCTGGGATGCCTCCCCCACCCCCAGCCTCTTGTTCTCTGAGAGGTTTCCTTGCTTGTCAGGCACTGGTGAAGGTGCCAGTCCCTCCGTGGCTCGGATGGCTCTCCCCTATTGAAAGGATTGAAAGGTTTCCATAGCAATGAATGTCAACCCTCAACACGGAGCTCAGTCCCTGTGGAGCAGAGACGGCCATCCACTGCTGCCAAGGTCCCTCCCATGGAGATGAAGGACACGGTGGGGTCTCAAGGACCAAACAAAGCAGCCAAGGGTTGAAAGTGGGAAATTCGACAGAAGACAGATTTCATGTGTGGGCTAACCTGAGCTGGGAGACAGACATGGGTAATTTTTGCTCACAGAACCTCACCCTTTTCCTCCATCACTGTCTAAGGAGCCCCAGCCTGGCAAACTTTGAGTCCTCCCCTCTGCTCAGAGCCCAGGCCTTCTGGACATGTACAGGAGTCCTTAGTATCCACTGTAAGAAAAAAAGCAACTTGCACTGTGGCTGGAGAAAAGCTGTACAACCCCCCACTCCTGTGGGTAACCCCAAAGCAGACATCCTGGAGGGAAAAGATGCTTGCCAAAGACAGAGGAGTGAAACCTCACAGTTGTACCACAGGCTGGAGTAGCTGGGTGGTGTGCAGAGACCGCAGAGCTTCCCACTATACCCTCAGGTGCTGTCCTGTACCCAGAACTAAGCATTGCCCATGTTAGGAAACCTTCCTGATTCCCGTTTATAGACTCTTCTAAGAGAGGCCATCCCTTAATTGCAACGCAACTTACAATTAATGTATATTTAACATAAATAAAAGTATGAAGAAAACAGTAACAAATATGCAACTTTGCTCTTTAAGTGCCAAAGAGCAGAAACATAATGCAAAGGAAATAAAACAAAACAAGTGTGAATCAGAAATAACAGAAAGAGAAACTCAGCTGTGAAAAAAAGTGAAGATGGAAGAGATTCAAAACAGAGACCTGAGACTAGTGTCACTAGTGACAGGGAGAAGAAATGGCCCTGGGACTGGTGGCTGAAGTCACCGTGGCTTCAGCCGGCTGAACCTGGGCATGGCAGCACACTGCCAGGGTCTCACTGCTCTGGGCTCAAAGGAGATTTGGGTGCCGCTGCCCCTGTGGCCAGGCAGGTGCAGAACGAAAGGTTTCTCACCCAGGTCCCACAGCTCAGTAGCAGGACCTTTCTTGCAAGGAAGACCACAGCGTCTTTTTCTGTGCTTTCTGAATGCATTCTAACTTGCAGTGTTCCCTTATCTTGCCACCAAGCAAGCTAGCATCTGTGAGCCTCACCCACCTACTCCGTGGTAGTGTCACAAGCCCACCCAGGGAGGCCCCCCAGAGAGATGACCCATAAGCCTCCTGCCCAGTCACTGTCCCTATCTCTAAGGCCATTAGCTGCTAGATAGGAAGGGGAGCCCTTCTGAAGGAACTCTTTGGTGATCCTCCAGGGAATTAAATGTGGAAACTGTACCACCCGACCTTACTCCCCAAGCCCTGTTGATGACAAGGCTTCGTGCCGAGGCTAAAATGACATTTGTCCAAATCTCAAAGCCAGCTGCCTCTCTCCATTAAAAATGCAGATCTGAGTCATGGTGGTTGTGGTGGCACACACTTTTAATCACAGTACTTGGAGGAAAAGGAAAGTAGATCTCTGTGAGTTCGAGGCCACCCTGGTCTACAAAGCAAGTTCCAGGGCAGCCAGGGCTATGCAAAGAAACCCTGTGTGGAAAATCAAAAAACAAAACAGAACAATAACAACAATTAAAAAACCCAAACAGAACAACAACAACAACAACAAAAGTATATAGTGTGGAAATTATAAACAAATTGCACTGTCTTTCTGTCAAAGGGTTAAAATAAGACAAAACCCTATTAATTTTTTTTAACCAGTCACTTGGCAGAAATTAAAATTTCCTCCAGAGTCAGCACTTCCTGAAATCAAAATATGTGCCTGCTCAGGGTTGCACCTGGCAAGAGATTGAGCTCTGCTTATAAACTGGGCTTTTTAAGCTGGCCAATCACAGAAAAATGGAAACATGGGATCTGTGTGTTAGGGAACAGAGAGCAGAGGCAGCCCTGCTGCCGAGTGTGCTTGCATGCTTGCCTTGGCTACACCCCTCCCGAACAAGTAAAACTCACCACCTTACTGAAAGGCTTTGGATTGTGGGGTCATTTTCTTGTGGCCCCCAAACCCATTTCTTACACATATATACGTAAAAAATGCTCTACAGAGTGAGTTCCAGAACAGCCAGGGCTACACAGAGAAACCCTGTCTCGAAAAACAAAACAAAACAAACAAACAAACAAAAATACCATTAGTCTGATAAAAAAATAATATTATATCCCACGGAGAGAAGAGCTCGCTATTTACATGTGTTCCCAAGCCTCTCTGTGCATGTGACACGCTGACTTCCCGCGTGGCACTGTTGGGTGCGCTCCTCTCCAGATCTCTCAGAAGACTGTTTTCCCACATCAGTACGGACTTGTAACATCGTTGCCTAAGAACTCGCTGTCGGCATGCACAAGCCTTATTCAAACATGCTTTAAAAGACTCTAGGTCTTAGTTTTTGTGCATGGGTGTTTTGCCTGCCTGCACCTAGGCACATGCAGTGCTCAGGGAAGCCAGAAGAGAGCATCAGATCCCCTGAACTGGAGTTACAGGTTTGTCAGCAGCCACGGGTGCTGACACGGGTGCTGGGAACCAAACCCAGATCCTTTGAAAAAGCAGCCAGTGCTCTTGACTGCTGAACCTCCATCTCTCCAGCCCCTTTATTTAAGCATTTAAATCCTACATGTTCACTTCATTTCTGAGTCTTTGATATTATAAACATTACATTGAAGACTCTCGAGTATCAGTTGAGTCTTTGATTCAAAGAACTTTCTAGAAAGATATTTAGTAGGTTAAAGCCATAAACCGTCAAGGGCTTCCCAGCAATGTTGTTTCCAGAAAGATGGTCCTAAATTCCCTGTTTGCTCTAGTGTGAGACACAATCCCACCCCCACCATCAACAGGAAGACCTTAACAGCAACAAGTGAAAGCTTCCCACTGTTCAAGTTGCGGCAAACTCAGGGTTAACAGCTGACTCGCTGCATTTCATGTTGGTGTCTTCGCTGTGTGCCTTCTATGTTGTGCCTGCCTTCAGCTGTGAGGTGGACTGTGGCTGATCTCCAGGACTGCTTTGGACAATGAGATATTTCTCTCTTGTCACATTTGTTGCAAATATCTTTCTTAAATATAACATTTGCTTTTAAATAGATTTTTTTTTTGAGACATGTATCCCAGGCTGATCTTAAATTCACTCTTGAGCCTCCTGTCTCCATTTCCCTAGCTCTGGGATTACAGAGAAGGTCCACCATTTCTAGCTTATTACATATAATAATTATTAATTAATTAACATGTATGCTTATAATATAAGTAAATAAAATAATAATATATATCGTGTGTATGGGTATTTTGCCTGCATGTATGTCTGTGCACCATTGGCATGCCTAATGCTTGTAGAAGTCAGAAGAAGGTGTCAGATACCTTGGAACCAGAGTAACAAATGGCTCTGAGCCACCATGCAAGTGCTAGAAATTGAACTCAGGTCCTCTGCAAGAGTAGCCAGTGCTCTTAATCACTAAGCCATCTCTCCAGCCCTGGTTTATATATTTTAAAGGACAGAAATCTACACTTGTATTTATGATGTAATCAAATATGCCTGCTTCCTTTCACAGCTCTTCTCTCCTGAGATGTTCTGCCTAACATTTCTCTTCACCCCAGGATTGATTAAATATTCACTTTGATTTCTAGCTCCTGCTCGTATTTCTTCCCTCATATCTATCCGACTCTTTAATCTACCTGGAATTTATTTTGCTGGCTGTTGAGAGGTGGCGTGCCTATTTGATATTTCATCCAAGCTTCCAATTTCCCCATGAACGTTTATTGAGTAATCTATTGCTTCCTAATTGGTTTTCTTTCTCCATGACTGGGTTTCCACACTAGGCTCTATCTCAGGGTTTTCCATTGCATTTCATCGATCTGTCATTACTGGGTTCTTTAGTAATGGGTAATGCCTGAGGGACTTAATTATTCTTTGTTTTATAATACATTTTAATATCCAGAGGGAAAGTTCCCTCCTGGGCTTCTCTTGTATGAGCCAAGCTGCTCTCGATTATTGATTAAAATGCCCTATGAATCACTCATTATTTTCCCTTAAAATTTCTAATTTTGTTTTCCAATACAGCAGAAATTGTTTAAATTTATTAAACTTGTCAGCTTTCAGATTTATAAATCCCATTTTAAAAATTTATTAGTTCCCGTTTCTTCATTGTAAATTTAGTCTGCTCTCCATCTAAGGTTTGTTTCATCCTTCTAATAAACATAATTTCTTTTCCTTCTTCTCTTTTTCTTGGCTTTTTGAGACAGGATCTTGGTATAAAGTCCTGGTACTCAATATGTAACCCATGTTGGCCTAAAACTAAAGATAATCCTCCTGCCTCAGATCCCTGACACATATACATAGACATGTTCCACAGTATCTGGCTTCCTTCTTCACTTTTAATAAAATATGTATTTATTTTTATTTTATCTGTAGGGGTGTTTTGCCTGCATGTACATCAGTACACCACATTTGTGCAGGACACAGAGAGGCCACAGAGGGAGTCAGATCCCCCAGAACTGGAATTAAGGGTGGTTATGAGCTGCCATGTGGGTGCTGGGATTTGAACCTGGGTCCTCTAGAAGAGCAGTCAGTGCTCTTAACTACTGCACAATCTTTCCACTGTTTTTTACTTTTTAATAATGAAAACTTTGAGAGTACTTTTCATCTGAGTACATCTTTGGTCAGGTTATTAGTCTTAAGGTAGTTCTCCATCAAAACTTTTAGTATTTCAGGTGTTCTTTCTTATTTTAAAAGAGTGTGTGTGTGTGTGTGTGTGTGTGTGTGTGTGTGTGCGCGCTGGGGTGCATGTGTGTATACCTGGAGTTTTCCATTAGGGCTAGTTTGGCTATCCAGCTTGCTGGGAGATCCTCTGTCTCTGAGCAATGAGATTACACACCAACCTGGCTTTTATGTGGGTTCTGGGGACCAAAGCCTGGTCCTCCACGTCCATGACAAGGACTTTACCACCAAGCCCTCTCTCCAGCCCCCAGATATTCAATTTCACCCTTTCTGGACAAAAGTTTACCCTATGTTATGGTATTTTTGTTGGTTTTATTTTATTTCATTTCATTTCATTTCATTTCATTTCATTTCATTTCATATGCATGGGTGTTTTATCTGCATGTATGTCTGTGTATCACTGGTGGGTCTAGTGCCTACAGAAGCCAGAAGAGGGGCTCAGATATCCTGTAACAGGAGTGCTGGGAATTGAACCCTGGTCCTCTGAAAGAGCAGCCAGTGTTTTTACTTACTTGATCAGCCATCTCTACACCCCTTCCCATCTGAAATGTTAAATGATTCCTTTGAACCACAAAATAATTTGTGCTATGAAACCAGCCTGTCTCCATTGCCCTCTGCTTTGAATTTATGTAACTCTCCGCTCTTACTTTCTTCTGGGTCCCTTCTGCCTTAGGTTCCTCTTTTAAAATTAGCATAAAAACAACTTCTGCTTTAAAATCTTATCAAAGCAAAGGACACTGTCCTTTAATTGAGGAGGTAACTCAACTGATGTTGATCATTATACCTTTTAGATGTGGTTTTCTGTCATTTGGTTTTTGTGTTTGTGTTTTGTCTTTACGTTTCCCCATCTGAGTCCCTGTTTCTTCTGCCTTAGCTTGGTAGATCTGATGTTTGGGAATTGCACGTTGCTTCAGCTCCTCAGGTCTCAGCTTCATCCTACATGGAATGGGGTGTAACAGCCCCCAGGCCTCAGACAGATGAGATAGTTTGGGGTGGAACAACTCTTAGGGGATGCTACTGTTACCCTTATTGTATGTTTTTTTAAGTCCTACTGTGGGAGTTGGAGAGGTGGCTCGGTGGTTAAGAGCACCAGCAGTTCTTCTGGGAAGCCAGGTTTGATTCCAGCACCTAATTGTCTATGACTCTAGTTCCAGGGGGCATTTGACGCCCTCTTCTGGCCTCCGTGGATACTGCACATCGGTGGTACACAGACGCATGCCGGCAAATACCCACATGTAAAATTAAATAAATAAATAAATAAATAAATAAATAAATAAACAAATAAATCCTGTTTTAAATCCTAACTTGAGGTAAACTTAAGGTTTAAACTATGATCTCAACTATATTTTTCTAATTACTGAATTTGAATGTTAAGGATTAAAATGTTCTACATCAGATGATGAATTAAACCCTTCAAGCCCTCTCCTTTTAAATGTTTAATCTAAATATTTGTAATCCCCTAACTATTGTTGAATTATTGTTTTTGTTTCACGCACCTACTCTGTAGAATCTACTTTTCCTTTGACATTAAAATTTGGTTTGGCGATCATGCATAGCTCTGTCTATCTCTCTGGCTTTCACATCAGTCTATTACTAAGATCTTTTTAAAATTTTATTTTTATCTTGTGTGCATTGACGTTTTGCCTGCATATATTTCTGAGTGAGTGTGTTGGATCCCTGAAACTGGAATTATAGGCATGTGTGAGCTACTATGTGGTTGGTGGGATTTGAACCCAGGTCCTCTGGAAGAGCAACCAGTTCTCTGAACCACTGAACCGTCTCTCCAGCCCCCCATTATTAATATCTTAATAATGAGTCTTGTTGTTTCGTTCGAATGGCAGAGGGGGTCACGTCACAGACTGCAGACTCTGTCAAGATGGCCTACTGGCTCTTAAAGTTTAGCGGGTGTGAGGAAACCAGTTTTGTTGTTTCTATGATTCTAGGTTGGCTAATCTTATGATTTGCTATGATTCCAGAAACAGTAGTGGTTATGTTAGAGGTGGACCCTACTGCTCTTCCGATCAGAAAGAAGGTGGTGTCTTGCTTGGCCTTTCCGGGTCTACCAACTCCTTGCCTATCTGTCAGCCATTCTGGAAAAGTTTTGTTTTTTTTTTTTCATGCATATCTTTGACTATATTTTTGTCCAAACTTCAACTTCATGGGCCCTGTCTGTGCTAACCACCTTCCACTCATCTCTCAGATTCTGAAACAACTTTTAAGATATTTGTTCATTCATTCATTCATTCATTCACTCATTCATTTATATTTCTGGAGGAAGGCAAGCGCACAGCCATGGAGGTCAGAGGACACCTGCACGAGCTGGTTCTCATGCCACCACATGGGTTCCAGAGCTCTAACTCCCATGAGCACTCTCTCTGGCCCTCTGGGGAAGCTTTTTAGCTGGCCCTCCACTTTCTACATTTGAAGAAAGTCATCATCACGAATGGGGATTTTCTTTTTCACAAAGTCGGTGCTCTGAGCACGTGCAGGTGTGTTTTCATTCCTCGACTGCTGTCTTCTTCGTAACAGAGACTGCTTCTTTCTCGCACTTTGAGGCATATCTCGTCTTCCAAGGCTGCTTTGGGTACCCCATAATTCATGTTCTTTTGCATCTTCGGGGTAATTTTTCTATTCCTTACTGAGGAGCAGGACCACCCTGACTGGTTTCTGGTAAAGAAGACCAACTTCTCATTTCCCCCAGCTAACGGTGGGACTAGAGGTGAGCCCCGCCCCCGCCCCGCCCCCAACGCATGGAATCCCTCCTGATTCATCATCCAGTTGCCTCAACCAGTCATTTACAAACACTTAAAAGCACAGACTTCTAACAGTAAAATAATTTTCAGTATATACCACCCTGCATGTGTGTGTGTGTGTGTGTGTGTGTGTGTGTGTGTGTGTTGAACACCTGTATATTAAATACAGGCTTAACTCAAATTATCTTAGATAAAATAGCTATGTCTAGAAGTGCTTACTATTTTCTCAGAGTTCCCACTTATCTTTGTGCAAGGTCCACAGTGGGGTGTGTGCCTCACCGAAGGCCCCGACACCGCAGTCCACAGTGGAGTGTGTGCTTCAGCGAAGGCCCCACCACTACCACCACAGTCTCAAGCCCCATTCTTAAGCTCTTTTTGGCTAAGCTCTGCTCAGCTCAGCATGGGGGCTTCCTTGATGAGCCTCATCCTGGAGACAAGCTCCAAACTGCTTTCCTCCAGTCACGTCCATTGCCATCTCAAGTCACACCCATTGCCCATTGCCCAATGGCATTGAACAATGCCCATTGTTCCTCTCTTCTCCTGCCTCAGAGCTTCACCAATCACCAACAGAGAACAAGAATGTAGGTTGGAACTGGGCATTGGTGTCCTATGCCTTTAATCCCAGCACTTGGGAGGCTGAGGCAGGTGGATCTCTCTGAGTTCGAGGCTAGCCTGGTCTACAGAGTGAATTCCAGGATAATCAGGACTACACAGAGAAACCCTGCCTTGAAAAACAAAAGCCTACCAACCAACCAGATAAACAAACAAACAAACAAAAAACAATAACAGAAAAGAATATAGTTTGGTCTTTCTTTCTCCTCTTGCTCTTCGTCCTTCTCTCCCTCCTCCTCCTCCTCCTCCTCCTCTTCCTCCTCCTGCTCTTCATCCACAGTTCTGAGAATCAACCCAAGGTCTCCTCCACGAGAGTCAAGTATTCTCCCCTGAGCTGTAACCCTAACCCCACAATGGCCTGGTTCTCGCTGACTCTACAGGCAAGATCTTTACATTTAAATTCTTCATTAAAATGCCTGTGTAAAAAATTAAAATTCACACAGTCAAAACCAAACACCTGCTGACAAGGCCTGAGCCCCTGAGGCAGACAGCCTGTGTACAGACTGTGGAGTCCTGGGAGGGAAGAATCCAAAAGGGCCCAGCCAGTCGAGAAGATGGAGAGGGTTTACATGCAAAGCAAGACTCAGGCTGTGTTTGTCAGAACTGTGGAGGCCTTTCCACTTCTTCCAAGGAGATAAACACGCGCAAGTAGGCGGCTAGAATATTGTTCAGCGTGTGCAGGGAAAGCCGACTTCCCTGGCCTGGCGCACTGGGACCTGGGGCCTCCACTGTTCCCCTTCGACTGCTGCTTGGCATTTGACAGTGTTTAATGAGGAGGTTCCTGGGGTGGCCCTGGGAGGCCTGTGGGAGGTGGGCACGCAGCCAAGAGAATCCTGGAGAATGCTGAGCGCTGCAACTGTCAGGCTCCGGAGGCAGTGATGTAATGCATCTCTGGGGTCCCAGCAAAACAAGCCTCCAATGTTGCTACTGCCCTCCTGGCAACCAGGTGCTGCTCTCCCAACACAGGGCTCCTCTGCGCCATTATTAACTCCCGTCTGTCCTTGGCAGGAGGAGATGTAAAAACATTTATTGTCCCATTAAAAACCAACCCCACATAGGAGAAATGACTTCTGGAACACATCTTGCTAAAGAGGATTTCCATAGCAACTTCAGAAGTGTGTGTATACAGCTAGAGATAAGTCCAGCTGAGGGAGGCCACCCGGGCTGTATGCAAATCCTAGTCGGGGCAACAGCAGACAGGACAGGTTCTAGAACCTGTCATGGTGCATAATGCCAATGACAAGCCACCTTCACTAACATCAGAGGTAGCAGAGCCATCATCGGATCAAACTGAGAGAGCTCAAGGTCATCTTTTCCGTATACTCCTCCCACCCTGGCCCAATCCTCCAGTCCCCCAGCGAAACCCATGTCTCAGTGTCCCAGCCAGTCATGCTTAGGATGTGGCCTTGGAAAGCGCAGGGTCACCTACAGATCTAAAAGAAACTCGCTGGCCATTCCAAGAGAAGAGCTTTGTCTGATTACCCGAGTTCTGTACATGTTTCCCAGTACTATAGGTCGGACTCTGAGCAAGAGTCAAAGACTGTGAGATCTGGAGACAGAAACTTAGGGGAAGGGGATGCTCTCAGAATCAGCACAGGAAGTGGGACACAGGCTAGGTGTGGGAATAGAAACCTCAGGTGACTCCTTAGGGACCCCTAGAGTCTGATGACCCTAGACAGTTATCCTTTAGGGCAGTGGTTCTCAGCCTTCCTAATGCTGAGACCTTTTAATAGAGCTCCTCATGTGGTGACTCCAACCACAAAATTATTCTATTGCTGCTTCATAATTGTAATTTTACTACTGTTATGAATTATAATGTAAATATCTGACATGCAGATGGTCTTAGGCAGACCTCTGAAAGGGTCATTCAAACCCCATAAGGTGAGAACCACTGCTCTAGGAGGTAAAGGGGCCTTTAAATTCTACTTTATACCCTATCAGTGGCTCCCTGCCACCCCTGAGTCAGGCAGCTCCCTTGAGAGGTGGCGTTTCACAGCCAGCGCAATACCAGGTGGAAGTGATTGGTGTTCAAATCAACACAGGGCAGAGTGGGTGCACTCTATCCACTTAAATACACATACACACACAAACGTGCATGCACACCCACACATGTACACAGGCACATACACACATGAACAAACAAAAACGCATGTGCACACACATGAAGACTTCACTGAGCATAAAGACAGCCCTGGAAACGGCATGACAAAGCGATCAAGGACACAGACATCTGAGAAGACCAAAGGACAAGCCTGGCATTTTTGTGTCACCACAGTAACCCTCAGACCTCAGAGTGGGGATGTGTCTAGGGCAGTCTAGAGCACAATTTCCTGTCCCTGCAGGATCCAGCCTGGGTTGACAAGGTAAATTTGAAGTTTGGAATTGAACTCATGCTTACGCCCTGACTGTGCACTTAGGAGCCCTGAGACCTCAAACCACGCTCTCTCCAGCAGCCAGCCCTAAGGTGAGGACAGACTGGCTTCCTTGAGTCTGCCGCTGGGTTAGGCTGGGATAGCATGAAGCACGTGATACAAAACCAGCACAGAGTGAGAAGCAGTAGCAGGATGTGTTCCTGTGCTCAGCACCACATATGCCTAAGCCACCTCTGAGCCTGTGATCACAAAGTCTGTTCCCTAGAGGGCAGACTATGGGAGGCTCTGGCTTGCTTGGTTTCCCGATGTTCAACTGACGCTCAGAAGCCATGTTTGCAACAAGAGTAACTGTGGGGGCTTCTGTGACAGCACAGGCAAACCTAGTTTAACAAGGGCTAGTCTTGTCTAACCTGGGCTAATGGAGACTAACACAATCTACTGCAGCCTAATGCAAACTAACTTCATCTAACCAGACAAGTCCAGCCTGAACTTGGGAGCTTTGAAGGGAGTTCAATGTCAACTAAGATCCAAAGACTTCTGTAAACAAGGCCCTTCAAAATGTGGCTATTCTTCAGAAATGAATAAATAAGCCACCACACTTGTGACAGTTTTAATAAACAATAAAACTCACTTGTAGGTACCTGGTTGTATGTTTAACCAGCCTATTCATCTGAAATACATGCCAGACAAGTATTCATGAAATACATGTATTTCAAAAGAAAAACCTCAAGTGCCCCAAAGGGCTATACAAATGGAATCACCACTGTTGGAAAGCCTGGCTTCTGATGATTAGAAAGGAAAATAGGATGAGTATCAGTGGGCATTTGGTAGCAGTCTGTCTATCCTGGTTATTTAAAAAAGGCAGCCACAAAGATCCCGAGTTACCCGGGGATTACACAATGTGTGGCAAGGTACAGTTTGCAAGGATTGCTTTGCTTGGCTCTAACAATGAATCCTATAAAGCAGGAATTATTATTCTTCATTCATCATTGAATCCCAGGAAGGCAGAGTGACTGGTATTCCTCAGCAGAGAGTCCCATGAGGCAGCCAGCGTGGTAGTGCACACCTGCCATCCCAGCATAGTGAGGCAGGAAATAGGACCGAGGGGTCACAAGTTCTACCCTGTCTCAAATAACGAGCAAGATGGTTCCGTGAGGAGTTGTGGGTAGGAAGCAGAGCACCATTTCTCTGTCATAGGAAAGGTTTGTGAAGAGCTGTTTGGTAAGGATTCCTGCTTGGAAGAGAAACTTAGCTGCTGAGATATGGTAGGGCTCTGGGTGGTGTCGCTTAGGGCTCTCTGTTCCCCAGAGAGAACAGCTTGGTTCTCAGAGGCTGCTCCTCTCATATAAGGACCATGTTCTGGGCAGAACAATGCCTCTGTCTGAAATCAGAAAGCCATACCTACTGGCTGAATATCCCAAAGCCAGTGGGAAATCTCATTCGTGGCTCCCATGTGCTAACTATTCAGCCAGCTGTCTGCTTGAATTCTCTGCCTTGTTTTATCTCAGCTCAGAGATGGGCATGTGGGAGATCTGACAGTCAAATCGCAAGTGCTGATGCACTAAGGACAGCTACCAGGACCTGTGTAAGCAGCATGGATTTTCCTCAGTGCCTTCCCACACCAAAGCGCTCTATCTCGGGACCATGGCCTTATTCTAATTCAGGTGACACTCAATTTGAAACCACGGCTTCTCGGGCAGACGCTACACAGGAAATCTGATTAGAACGAGACACGGTCAGCTTGAAAGGGACAGGTGTCACCAACAGGGCCTGAGGGGTACAGCGGAGTGGTGGTATCATCCTAATGGGGAGCCACAAGGGTGGATGTTCTGAGAGCTGTCAGGTCATGGCAGAGCCCTGGGTCTCTGGGAGACCACAGTCCCTCCGTCCACTCCCATCTGCAGACCTCCGAATCACCGCCCAGCCTCATAAAGCCTCAGTCTGTCTCACCACCATAGTGATTCTCCAACTTTAAAGTGCACATGAATCAAAGCAGGACACTGCTAAAAGGCCACTGCTGCTTCAGTAACTCTGGGGCTAAGCTCTGTGCTCTAACAAGTCTCCCGGTGATGCTGATGCTGTCAATCAGTGGACCAAACCTTGAGCAGAGACATATCACTAGAGGTGTGTGATTAAAAATAAAAGATCTGTGGGCAAAAATTAATTATATGAGGAAATTTGAACTAAGCAAAAACAAATAGGCTTCATCACTGCAGGGCTTTTCCAAGCCCTATACACATTTGCAAGCATCATTAATCTCTAAGAGGAGAACATTCAAAACCTTGTCAATCAATAAATACTGTGGTTAAAGATGTAACCAGGGTGCTAGAGAGATGACCCAATGGTTAAGAGGGCTGATTGTTCTTCCAGAGGTCCGGAGTTCAATTCCCAGCAACCACATGGTGGCTCACAACCATCTATAATGGAATCTGATGGCCTCTTCTGGTGTGTCTGAAGAATACGGTGTACTCATATACATTAAATAAATGAATAAATAAATAAATATTATAAAAGGGGGAGGTGTGACACTTTGGTCTAAAAGAAGAAACAAACGTTAGTTATATATGTTTTTCCCAGCTTACCTGGGCTCCAATGTTCCAATATTCTACACCAGCTCTGCCCTCCTCTTCTTGTTCTCATTTTCTCCTTTGAGGAATCTGAGACCATTCCAGCCTCCTCCATCAGACCTTAGACCTGGACATCCCTGCTCCTTGTCCCTCCCCCATCCCACGCTCAGGGTCTCCCTGAAATACCTTTCACAGACTCGCACAGTCCAGGCAGCGATGATCCACAGAGAGATGCTGAACACCAGCAGCACCGTGCCAGGGCAGATGGTCATGAGCGTCTTCATGACGAATCGGGTGTTGAAGTTGATCTTGTTGAGGGCCCCGATGCTTCGGGAGGAGGCATCAGTGAAGAGTTTGCTATGGAGCAGCATGACCCGGGCGATCAGGTACAGGCGCAGGAACATGGGGATGGACAGAATAATGTCCACGTCAGCCTCTGCCCGAGATGGGGTATAGGAGAAGGCCAGGCGTGCAGTCCAGAAGAACTTGTACTCTCCAGGGATGGGGTGGATGGCGCACACCAGCATCTCCAGGCTGATGTAGAGGATACGCTCGTAGGTCATGGCTATCCGCCAGTCATCTGCACCATTGTCGATCACAAAGAGCTGGAGGAGTGAAGAGCACATTAGTGTGGCCAGGACAGGTGAGCAGGAGTGTCACACAAGAGGCAGGGTGGGGGTGCTGGGGGTCCAAGAGCCTGACCACCTCAGGGGCAGGCTAGGAGCCTACCTGTGTGAGAGTCCCAGCGGAGTCAAAAGACCTGCTTGGATCCAGATGGAGGTCTTAGCTAAGACACCCACTCTCTGAACCTCACTTCCCTCCTCTGGAAGTTGCTTCCTAAGATATGTTTGTTTGTGACAAGGTCTCACTCTGTAACCAGCGAGCCTCAAACTCATGGAAATCCACCTGCCTCAACCTTTCCAGTTCTGGGATTGCAAGAACAGGCTATCATGACAAGTTGGATAATAATACATTCATAATAAGAAATAATACATTTGGTCCTCACCTTGGCTGAAGAATGCAACTACTAAAACCCAGGAGAGGACTGGAGTATAGCAGAGTATGTACAAGACACTGGGGTTTAACCCCCAGCAATACACACACATGTGCACAGGCACACACACACACACACACACACACACACACACACACACACACACACCATACATATATACCCAGGCCCCATACACAAATACACACGCATATGTACATACACACATATACATAACACACACACAGTGAGCTTCAAAAATGATGAGTCTTTGGAGCTTGTTTTGTTTTGAGACAGGGTTTCACTATGTAGTCCTGGCAGGCCTGTGTTTTGTAGACTAGACTCACCTTGAACTCGCAGAGGTCTACTTGCTTCTCCTCCTAAGTGCTGGGGTTAAAGGTGTGCACAGCTGCCTACTGTTACTTAGCGTTTAAGCCCAGGGTCTCCTAAATGCCGGGCTGGTGTTTTTGCCACTGAGTCACATCTCCAGCACAGTCAGGGTCAGAGTCTTTCGAACGCCCACATCCTGACTGGCCAGCCTTGGGATGGGAGCAAGGAGGAGAAAGACTACCAACCCCACCCTCCCTAGCAGCTGACCATCAGTGGCAAACGCTTTCATCAAGTGTGCTACACAAAGAAGCCTCTGCCAAGCCCAAGGACCAAGTTTGGAGACTTCTACATAGCTGACCACATGGAGGCACCTGGGAGGTAACACCCCCACAGGCTCCCCGGCAGCTTCATACCCTTCTCGAACTCCTGCCCTTGGAGTCCACTCTAGGCTGCTGCTCACCAGGACTCTCTGAAACACCCCGAAGAATAACTGTGCAAATGTTTCCCTGAACTGTGCACTCGATTCCATCAGGTGACTCAAATCCAAGGCCCAGGGTCATGGGAGCCTGGACTCACAGCTCAGTCAGCCCCGTGTGGACTTTTGAAGTGGGACAGAGCTGAAGGACCAGGCCAGTAGCCAGTGGCATTTAATGTAGCTTCAAGTAGAGTGTTAAAGCTGGGTTAAACTGCAGAACACCCCCTTGTTGTTCTTGTTTGGCATGTGGACCGAACTCCCACAAATCGGAGTTGGATGGCTCAGCAATTGAGGACAATGACTGTTCTTCCAGAGGACCCAGGGTCAAACCCCAGCACCCACGTGCCATCTCACAACCATCTACAATTGCAAGATCTGACACCTCACACAGACATGCATGCAGGCAAACCACCAGTGCACATAAAATGACAATAAATACATTATTAGCACTCCCCAAAATCCAATGAGCAGAGGGAATGAGGAGAGCTGCTGGGTCCGTCTCTTTCTGCTCTCCACTGCCAAGTCCCTTCCAGCATGAAGGATCCAGCCTCCATGTGTTACTCTGTGCTAAGGAGGATTAAGAGTGCTTTTGTATTTAAAGGAGAAACAAAAGCAAGCAAACCCCACACCCCTGAGTCTCAGCAGGCCTGGCATGGGGGAAAGGGATGTTTCCTGTAGCAGTGAGCTTACAGGGCAGCCAGGTTCCTGACCCCAGCTCAGAAGGGGCAGCAAGTGTCTGCAGGCCACTCTGCACTCTTGGGTAATGCATGGAGCATTCATTGCATGGCTCCTGAGCCTACTGTTAGCCAGGTCTGGCTGGAACCCTGGGTGAGTAACTGAACCTCTCT
Source organism: Mus musculus (assembly GCF_000001635.26). Classification (NCBI taxonomy): domain Eukaryota; kingdom Metazoa; phylum Chordata; class Mammalia; order Rodentia; family Muridae; genus Mus; species Mus musculus. The sequence continues at coordinate 89,607,278 of NC_000069.6, read as the reverse complement.
GCCTCTCCATCCTCTTGCCTGGGGATGAGCCATCTGCTGCAGAGGCTACAACGGGTGCACTGCATCTATCATATACAATAGTATATCTGATCTTCAACAAACCCGCCATGCACCCCCCATGAGCAAAGCAGTCACTATTAGCTATTGTTAATATTAGCTATGCCTTCTTTTTAGCCGTATCTTGTTCTTTCCATACAATGAGGGCCGGGTTCGGCTGTCTCCATTTCTTTCTAACCCCAGTCTTCCTCAGAGCCCCGAATCCTGGGGCCATGTCATGAGGATGCACTCCAGCAGACATTCCCTGGGTGTCTACTACTGCCTTGTGCATACTCAGCTGAGATTCACATCTTGAGGGAGGCCCAGGCTTTGTCTCTGTGGAAGCCCTACTATGGGATTCCTCTGTGTTCTGTTCAGGAACTCCACTTTGGCCTTTCAACAAGCTTGGTCTTCTCTGTTGACAGCAACTCTGTCCCAAGCAACTGGGGCCTGCATAAGGCTGGAGCTATAGCCAGGACAATGGTGGTGTTCGCTATACCCTCTACAGAGGCTGCTTGTATACATCCATCTCCCTGGATGCCATCTGCTGCCATGCACCCCATGTGTTCTGCCCAGGTCCCCAGGGAACTACTGCCCTCCAACATGGCTTCTTCTAGCCTTTAGAGAAGACGTAGGGTGGAGGTCTTATGGCCTAACTTGGTTGGTGTTTGGGGGCAGTGAGCCTTGGAGGACAGGCATTCCCACTTGCACATCATGAAGGGAGAGTGACCTCTGAATCTTGCCTGGGACCAGTTCTGAAAGGCCAGTGAAAAGTCAGGATGGGAGAGAAAGAAGCCGATGATGTTGTAGAAGCTGGGGAAAGATGAGCTTAACCACAAATCCAGCATTCACAGAGGAGAAAAGACAGCTGTGTGGGGAGTTGAGGGCTGGTCACAGATTACATGAACTAAGGCTCCTGCTCCGCCCACTTCTGCCTGCAGTGGACTACCTCTGTGTCCTCCAAGGTCTGGACCCTACCCTTCTGCTTCGAAGGCAGTCACTGAGCATCCCCCTAACCCCTTTCCACTGCCTTCCCATGAGCCCCTTCATCCAAGGAGAAGACTCTAAAACCTGAGAGTCAAAGAGTCCCTGGCACACGAGATACAAATAGAAGGCAAACAGGTGAGTCACATGAGGTAGACAGCACATGTGTGCCGTGGAGGGCTGTGTGGAGATGGCCTTTCTTGCTTTTAGTGTCTGCCTGTGACATCTGTGTGCTGTGGGATCAAGTTCCAGACATCCTAGCAGCCCACTGAGAGGCAAAAGGGGAGGCTGTGGGGTGGGCCAGACTCTAACCTCACTGAGCCTCAGCTTCCCCTCTTCCTGTCCTGAGACCATACAGGGCCATAACCAATGTGAAACTCAATGAAGTCATAAACCAGTATTCAGCAAACACATTAGAGGCCTGCCGCCTGTAGGGAGAGGGTAAAGCAAAAACATCCAAGCAAGGCCCCTGGGTGAAGCTCAGTAGGGAAAGCAGAGGCCACCATGGGAATGCCTGGCTCAGGGGCCTCTGCTCATCAGGAACCATCCGTGGACAGGGGAAGGTACCAGCGCAGCACCAGGGGAGACTTCTCAGGGCAGTGCAGCCTAGGTTTTCCCAGGCCCCGATCTGTCAATTAGAAAGACAGATCTATGGCCATTTCCAAGGTGTCTGTCTGCTCCTAACTGCTATCCAACAGCCCGAGTCATGGCAACATGACTCTCTGGCCAAACTCTTTAAATACAAAATTAAAGCCTTCCATCCAGTAATAAAGAAGCACATTCAGTTGCTATAGTAACTGGGTTCATGCAGTAGGAACTGAAGCAATGAGTAACGGATTCCTTTGATTGCTTGGTGGAGACTGAGCTGATACATCATCTAAACGGAAGGATGGGGTCTCCCCACTGAGCTACACAGCTCAACAGGAAAGAACTGGCCTGGGGTGCTGTCCCCACTGGCCTCTCAGTTTCTTGATGCAAGGAAGATGGGCGTAGTAAGTCAGAAGCTGGTGAGCTGGCTGGAACCTCCCACATCAGGTGTTAGACCTCAGAGTCTGCTCGACTGTCTCCATTATGGGACACCTGCTCCTGGGCACTCCACTGACTAGTCTCTAGGTGGATCACAGAGATTGCTGCTAGAGCATTTATAAGCAGTGTGTACTTGGGGGAGGAGGTTGTTTGGAGTAGAGGAACAAGGAGAACTATTTCAGGCTGCAGACAGAGAGTACCTACTAAACAGGCATCATGACAGGGTTTGATGGCTCTGTAGAGCCGGGCATCTCCCAGAACATCCACGGCTCTCCTATACAGGACAGCCTTGTGCCTTCTACCCCTGGAATCACAGCTTTGTGGTGTGACCTCGCTTCCTGCAGATCACCCTGCAGCTCCTCTGCCTCCTGCTCATTCCTTGCCAATCACAAGTTTCAGTTATTTATTGGCCTTTTCTGCATTTCTGTCCGTCTTGTCACTTAGACCAATGGCTGTCAAAGTGGCTGCACATCAGAGCCACTTTGGAGGCCTGTTAAAATCCCTTTGCCTTGCACAACAGGGGCTTAGCAGAAGAAAGGGGAGGGAGGGGAAAGAAGGAAGGGGGAAGGGAAAGAAAAGCATCCCTCTGCCAAGGTCCATTCTCAGACCAAGAACCTGTGGGAGGTGGGTCAGGGAGGGGCTGACATTGGAGTGTTCGTACTTATTTTCTGATATAGCATCTGTTATCTAGCCCAGGTTGCCTCTGAACTTACAATCTCCCTGCCTCAGCATCCTGGGTCCTGGAGTTATTCTCTTTTTCTTTCTTCTTCTTCTTCCTCTTCCTCTTCCTCTTCCTCTTCCTCTTCCTCTTCTTCTTCTTCTTCTTCTTCTTCTTCTCCTCCTCCTCCTCCTCCTCCTCCTCCTTCTCTCTCTCTCTCTCTCTCTCTCTCTCTCTCTCTCTCTCTCTGTCTTTTTCCTCTGAGACAGGTTTTCTCTCTGTAGCCCTGGCTGTCCTGGAACTCACTCTGTAGACCAGGCTGGCCTCGAACTCAGAAATCCGCCTGCCTCTGCCTCCCAAGTGCTGGGATTAAAGGTGTGCGCCACCACTGCCCAGCCTTGGATTGTTCTTACAGCTCCTGGATACCAAAGGATAACCAGGGCTGGGACCCAGTGATTTCAGTGGGAGCTTCTCTTTGATCTCTACTATTGCCAATGCTTAAGCTCAATCTTAGCAAGTAGTAGATGTTTATTAAATGCTACCACTTATGTGACTTTGGGCAGCTAATCTTCCCTCTCTTGGGCAGTTTCCTCCTCTGAAGATAAAGATTTCATGATGGTCCCCAGTGTGCACTGTCTTAGGTTTCGGTCTCTGTGATAAAATGCCAGGACCAGGAGCAGCCTGGAGAGAAAAGGGCTTATTTGGCTTACAGATTACCGACTATCATTACATTAGGAGGAGCCGAAGCAGAAGCTGACGCAGAGGCCATGGAGGAAGGAATGCTGCTTACTGGCTTCCTCCCAGGCTCCCTCAGCCTGATTTTTGTTAGGACCACTGGCCCAGGGGTGGCCTCACCCACTCTGTCACGTCAGTCATTAATCAAGGAATGGAGGCATTTCTAAAACTGAGGCACCCTTTTTCCAGTTGACTCTAGCTTATGTCAAGCTGGGGATGGGGGAACCTAACTGGCACATGCATCCTGCTCTAAGGAGCCAGAATTCGGTGGCACTTTTCAGCCGGCGCCTCCTACCTAGCGTGTGTTCTGTGAGCTCCTTAGAGCAGAACCCATACTGGCTCGCTTGGCTTACAGCATTGCTGGCACACTGTGGCACTAAGTCAGCTTCTGTTGAATGAGTGACAACTCCTGCAGGAAATTCATCCCTAGGCCTATGGCTGCCAAAGGGCCTGGCAATACATCTTGCACCTTGGAGGATGCTGCCCCCTTCCCAGAGGATGGCCCACTCTGCAACAAACTGCCCCAGGTGATCTCCAACATCAGAAAGTTCCAGAGCTAACCTGGAACAGGCAGCTAGTATTATTTCTCAAAGTGACGTCTATTATTATATTTATTATGTTTGTTCGTTCGTTTGTGGAGATGCAGACGTGCCTGTGTGGAGAGCCAGAGGACGATTTGCTAGACCTGGTTCTTCCATCCCACCATGAGTTCTGGGGATTGAATGCACGGTCATCAGGCTTGCGGCTGAGCACCTTTGCCTATTGAACATCTTGCTGGTTCTGGAGTCAGAATCTCGAGTGGTGCTGGATCAGAGTGATCTGGGGGGAATGGGCAAGGAACCAATCACCTTGTCTCCACCAGGAACCAGTCACCCCCGGGGCTTGATCTCAATGGCTCAGCCTGACTGCCTCTGGTGGGTTTTGGAAAGGCCCTGGGTGATGCTGACAGGCGGCAAGAGCAGAGCTGCAGACAGCCCTGGAAGGGAGAGATGTCAGAGACAAGGAAGTTCTCTCCTGGCCCTGCCTGGGCTTGGCCTCCATTCCTGCTCCGTCCACTGACTCCTTGGGTAGGAAAAGAAACTCTGTCTCTAAATTGCTGAATTGTGCTGCCTCACACTGGAAAAGCTATTTTCCCCATTCCAGGGGTGGGGGAGGTCAGTCTGCAGAAGGGACATGTGGCACCACAGCCAGTGGACTTCCCAAAACTCTACTCCTTCCTCGGATGGTGGGAGGTTGCTCGGGGCTGGAGCCTTCTACTACCTCTCTTATTCCTGTGAGCGGGAGTTACTGCAATCCCAAGAGCTTCTGGAGGCTGGTTGACACAACAGAGTGATTCCTAATGTGCAGTAATTAGAGTCAAGCCAGAAGTAATTCAGTTCAACTCAGCTCAATTCAGTGAAACAACCAGCGAGAAACAACCAGCTTAGGCCATTGTAGGGACATAACACATGTCCCGGGTGCCAGTTTGCAGTCTCAAGTGGCTCTAGCATCAGAGAGGCACATGAGGACCCTCAAAGGAGAACTTGGGATTTCAGCACTGCTTGGAGACAAGTACCAGATGTCGATTACAGAAAATGTCCACAGAGCCACTTGCTACTGTGAGTATGGCATTGCCTCTTCGTCCTGCAAGAGGCATAGCCTATAGTTCAACATCTTGAGTTTAACCTGACCGAGTGCCTTTCTTTGGGAAATGGGATGTTATAAAATTCGATGCATCTGACATTTAGAAGATCAGTTCTATGGGGCTTGCTGCAGATATATGGCCTCGTTTTCTCTTTCACCTAACTTTGTCAGGGGGGACAGCAAGGCCTTCCTAGACCAGCACATGACCAAGCTCTGCACAGGACCACCACACTGAGCCCAGTTACACAGATGTACTCTTAAGCTATTGTCTTTCAGGGGCATTGCTATACAATACCACATCAACATATACTTATACTGATGTGTGCCTATAGATATTAGGACAGCTAGGTGATTGGCCTTCCACACCTGACACTTCCCTTTTCAGTACTCCTGCAGTGAGCTCTAGAAAGAGCCCACAATACCTATTGACACTCTCTAACCCCTGTAGTTATAGGGCTGGCCGGTCCAGGGGAGTGCGGGCCAAGATCATAGCCATCCCTCCTTCTGCCACCTTACGGAAACTTCATTTCAGACACCAAGAAATAAAGTGTTAAAGAGTTATTTTTCTGACCTGTTCCGTTATTTTAAAGCATTTTCTGGAAGTGTTTAAGGAAGTTCACTGGTGAGCAGAATTTATGGAGTGCCAGATCAGCTCGTCTCCTTAGCAGATCTAGGGAGTTCCGGGATTAGCTGGCAGGGGCGAAGGTATCCATTGCGAGTATCCGAACTCTGAGTAGCCACTGATGGTACCAAAGAAAATGATCTCAGAAAGCACACGGTGTGCCAGCGAGCGTTGAGCTTGCCCCAGATGCCTGCTCTCCACAGGCTAAGCTCAGAGGAGCCCCTGGCCCCTCCAGCTCACTAGGGTGCGACTTACTTCCTCCACACAGAGTCTCTCAGAGAAGCTCTATCATCATTGGCTCGTGACAGCCAGCTCTGAAGGGCCATCTGGTCACCTCAGAACAGGTCAGTTCACCCAGACACCCTGGAGCCTCCTGTGGGACAGCTGCAGGCTGGGGAGTGGCTGCCCTGGCAAGGAAGCAGGCGAGGCCTTAACTGTCCTGTCTGTCGCAGTGTGTCTGAATTGTCTCATTAGATCAGTAGTTCCCTTCCATTTGAAAGACTTGGGCCCTTCTGCTCTTTATCTGAGCAAAATTGTCTCATAAAACGTTCTCAGCCATCAAGGGAGACAATGTGTAGACAGATTCCAGCCAAATGAAAAGCGTTCATTCTTACTCAACTATAAAATTTTCTAAATTAAAGAGAGAAAAATGAAGAGACGGGGGAGGGGAACTTTTATGTTCCCTCTGTGGGAGAAAAACCCTCAGGGGATTTTTCCATCATTTAAAAAAAAAAAAAAGCAGAAGAAGGGGCTATAGATATGGCTCAGCAGTTAAAAAAAAAAAGTATTGACTGTTCTTCCAGAGGACCTGGGTTCAATTTCCGACACCCACCTGACAGTTCACCACTGTCTGTAACTCTAGTTGCAGGGGATCCAAAATCCTCACACTGACATACATTCAGGCAAAACACCAATGCACACAAAGTTAAAAATAAATGAATGATGTTTTAATGCAGAAGATAACATTTCAGATTTTAAAAATCAAAATTTTCTTAAAATGTGTTATTAATATATAGCTTTTAGATAAATAAACATAAACTCCTTAGACTATATATTATGTATGTGCACCATCACGATGGGGTTACCATGGAAACAACATCAAAAAGTCCTGTGATCCCTAATTGGGTTTCCCTGAGGACAAAATCTGATTGTCGGTGATGAGATGAACTTCAGGTCTACAGCAGCCATGAACATAAAATTTCCAGTAAGCAGAAGCCACATGGAGCTAAATGAGGAAAGGGACGAAGAAAAATTAAAATTGAAAAGCAAAAGTTGGGCTAGGGAAATGGCTCAGAGGTTAAGAGTGCTGGCTGTTCTTCCAGAGGCCCCAGGTCCAATTACCAGCACTCAGATGGCAAAGCTCCAAGGAATCCAACATCCTCACACAGAAAAACATGCAGACAAAACACCAATACACGTGAAATTAAAATAACTAAATTTTTTTAAAAAGCAAAAAGCAAAAAAAAAAAACAAAAAACAAAAACAAAACCCAAGACCCCCCCCCCCAAAAAAACAAACAAACAAAATTTCAAAACACAAAACAAAACAAAACCAAAAACCCACGTTGTTTGGCCTTGTCAGAAAAGCCATCATGCGGCAACAGCAAGGCCGGAGCACGGTGAGTGCTGCTCTCCTGCCCTGCATCTTTCTAAGAAGAAATCCTCCCCACCTGAAACTAACTTCCTGTGGCTGGTGGCACTGGGCCATGTGTGATGTCCCATGGCGGCTTTGGGCCAGCCAGACCAAGGTCCTCCTAAGTGCCCCTGAGAACTCTCTAGTCTATTGCTGTAGACATGAGAACCCTCTGGGACTTTGGCGTCTGAAGTTCACATGGGGCTAATGGAAGCCAGTGATGACCATAAATCATTGTGACCATCCCCAGTTCTTGGAGCATGAAAGTCAAGCTACAGCATGTGAGAAGGTTTTAGTCACACAGCAAGAGTCTATCCCTGAGCAGGGCCAATGGGGACAGAGCGCTCTGTTGCTGGCAAGTGCTTCTCAGTTCCCTGGCCCTCAGACTCCTCATCTGGAACACAAGGGTTGGATCCAGTTTGCAGCGTTCCATTTCCTACTAATGAATTGTTTTTTTTAATGTGAGGTCAATATGAGAACGAAACTCAGCTTTCTAGGCTAAAGGGTGGAGAACATTGTTCAGTGCCAACACACTCCCCTCCACCTACACAGATCTCTGTACGACCTCCGTGCCCCACCGGTTTAGCAGGGAAACTGTTGATTTCCCCTGGCTGTGGTTAAAGACAAGGTTTGATGTTAGAACGAGAGGTCACGTTCAAACGCTCCTGAATGCACGGCCTGAGAGATGCTCAGAGATGCTGTGCTTATACGAGACTCAGAATTGATTCCCAGCGCCCCTGTAGTGGCCCACAGCCTTCTGAAGCTTCAGTTCCAAGTGATTCAGTGCCCTCTTCTGGCCTTCATGGGCATTACACCCACTTCCAGCACGGATGTACATGCTGGCAAAACAGCCAAATCCATTAAAAATTACAAAAAGAAAATGTTATGTTGCTGGATGCACAGGCATGGAGCTTTACTCTAAGGGCTCATGGGTCCACCCATCTATCCACCATGTTGGGTTCTGACTGTGGACTAAACTCCAAGAACCAGAAAACAAGTGGAGCCTGGGCCACGGAGCATGCGCTGTGGGGAAACAAGTAAACATGCACCATGGGATTCCCTACGTGATGCCTGCTGCGGTGAAAATAGACCGGAGAAGGAAATAGAGAAGTCTGGGAGCAGACAATGGCGTCCTACCCGGCATCCAGGACAGCTCAGCCTATGGAGAGAAGGGAGGGAATGGAGACGACCTGGTGCCTGATAGGCGTGAACTCCGCAGAAACACGAGACTGGCTCTGGAAGTTTCCAATAAGCCTCCCTCCCCGAGACTTCTGCAGACACTAGGCCTTCTTCCTCAGGTAGGTTTGGAGTTTGTCAAGTTCTTTTCAATGCAGTAAGGCCACAGTGACTCAACCAGACTTGGTTACAGTGGCCACGCCCTAGATTTAGCAAGTGCCCCATTCCAGCCACCTTCCAGTGCCAAGTGTTCCCAAACAGAACCAAGCCACATAACTTCTCTCACTGGACCCTGCCAGTTGTCCGCCAGGGGGTTCTGGGTCAAGTTCAACCACTTAGCTCACTTGGAAAAAAAGAGCTCTTCCCACCTGCTCTCAGCTGAACCTCCCTCCTCGTCATCAGCCACAGTGCACCCAGCACCACAGTCAGATGGCAAGCTGGGTCCCGTGGGGTGTTAGCAACTACTGTGCCACTCTCCTGCTTCTCCCGGGAGAGCACCCTGAAGGACTGATCCATCTCTCCAGTTCCACTCATCTTCACACCTTTCCCAGGGTCTTCCCAGTACTGGTCCCCAGCTCACAGAGGCTGGGAAAGAATGGCCAGAAGTTAGCAGTGCCAGCCACCCCCCAATTCCAAGCTACCCCCTTCAATAGCAACAGTGCTCTCTCAATGCCATTCCCTATAAACTGCGCATTACAGCACCATCTCATTCAGTCCTGAACAGGGTTCCAAAAGTGTGGTTAGTCCCATTGTACAGATGGAAAATTGAGGCTCAGAAAATTGTGGGAACTTAATAATGGTCATATAGTTAAGGAAGGGCAGGTTTTGACTCTTTTAAAATCTACTCTGTTGTACGTCTATGTTCTTGACCACTGCAGCCCAGCCCAGGCTATGCTGGGGGGTTGGTGATCTGGTGTTTGCCTATCATGGACCAAGCTGGTGTTGTGTTTCCAATTCTTTCTACCTTGATAGTGGCAGCTTCTGGCACCTGTAATGCCTGGGGTAAGTAGAATGGTTTTCCAAACAGGAAGTTTCTTAAGTTTTCGTTTTAGCTTAACACAGGAAAGTATCTTTGGGAAGATTAGGATGGGGAGTGGGTTAACCATTTGAGCACCGGCCACCAGGCCAGTAACCCATCCTATTTACTGTTTGGAGATTCTTCAGCCATGGCTTAAAGGGTGTTTTCAACAACTCGGGTCAAGAGGTTTGGAATCACTGAGCACCCTTGGGATCTGAGAGCTGGTGTGTCATGGGCCGACTAAAGGGCTCTTCAACTCACTGTCCAGGACCAGCTGCGGAGGCCTTGGCTAGCAATGCCAGCACCGGGCAGCTACTTCAAGGCCATCCTGAATGACAGAGAGGATCCTGTCTCAGAAAAAAACAAAAAGAAACCAGATGTAGGAGCAACACCTATGATTTCAGCCCTTGGGAGGTGGACACAAGAAGATCGAGAGTTCAAGGTCATCCTCAGCTATCCTGGGAGTCCAAGGCCAGCTTGAACTACCCGAGAGCCTGCCCAAATTAAATAAAGGCACGAGGCAGTACAGGGTCAGCATAGGCCACGTGAGACCCTGCGATTGATAGATAGATGGATAGATAGATAGATAGATAGATAGATAGATAGATAGATAGACAGATAGACAGATAGACAGACAGCAAGAAGCAGTGAGACAGCTCAGTGGGTGAAGATGCCTGTCTGATGGATGACCTAAATACAACCCCCAGAACCCACAGGGATGGAAGGGGAGAGCCAGCAGCTGGAAGTTGCTCTATGATTTCTATACATTCACTGTGGTATGTACATGCCCATATGTACACACACATGAGTAGCTAAATAAACACATTTATATGTAATTCTTAAAAATTAAAAGTAAACAAATGAAAAAGGACTCTCTGAAGTACTAGCCCTCAGGGAGCACTCACTGCTCTCCCAGGGAGCACCTGGCCACTTGTTTACTCCATTTGCACAGTTCTGATGGAGTGATGGTTCTTTGTCTCTTTCTGGTTAACATGTAGTAACTGCATGTTTATGGGGCACAGTATGTGATACTTTAATACATGTGTGTTGAGCCAATAGAGGGGCTTAGCTTTTTATCTCTACCAATTCTTTAAGATTTATTTATTTATATATGGGCGTTTTGACTGCTTGCATTGCAGTCCAGAAGAGAGCATTGGATTCCATGGGACTGCAGTTATAAACAGTTGTGAGCTGCCACGTGGATGCTGGGATTCAAAGCTCAGGACCCTTGGAAAAGTAACAGTACTCTTACTGCTGAGCCATCTCCCCTGTCCCTCTGCCATTTCTTACACACCCCTATGTCTACAGCTTCATAGGATACACAACAGATTATTGTGTACTCTGGTCACTCCGTTGTACTCTAGATCGCTTGAGTCTATTCTTGTCCTACAGAGTTTGGGGTGCAGTCGCTCATTCTTTCCTCGCAATGGCCCCACGAGAAGAGCATTGTTGGGTCTCTAGCCCACAGCTAAGCTGGGTCTCCCAAGACCTCAGGTTAGAGAGATGGAGTCCACACCCTCATTAATAAACACCTGTTTCCAGCCACAACCCCGCTCTCCAGCTTGCTCCCAAGCGAGCAGCTCCTGCTTGAACTAAGGATACCTGACCTGCTGCTGCCTGTCGGCCCCTGGCTGACACGGTGCTCTTGAGGACTGGTTTCCACGTGGCCAGGGCGCCAAGCACAAGCTCAGGAAAGTATGGGCTTTCCAGATGGATCTAGATGCAGTAAGTTCTCACCTATGTCAATGTGACTGAAAAGAAAAGAAAAGAACTCCCAAGACCACCAGCTCTCTAACTCTCCCAAAGCAAGAGAATAAAGACGTGCCCAAAATAAAGAAATCAAATAGCATTCTCTAAAGAGCTGCTTGTTTAACATCTTTTTTTTAACCTGGAAAATGACCCGAATACACATCCGTAGGGAGCCAGTTAACTAACCATGGTGCTCACACTATGGAACATTATGCAGCTGGTTAAAATGAAGCCGGTCTATATGTATTAACTTAGCAAAGGTTCACAGTGTATTGCTAAGCAAACAGTGAAAATGACCATGCAGTGAGGCATAGTGTGAGTCCCCCTTTTAATATCGGCAGCATGCCGACAAGCATCTCTCCGTATGTGTACACGGTGACCTGGTTTTCTGGTAAGTGTGAACAGATATGCACACAGGTGCGCAGACCACCTCTGGCTAATATCACATAGTTGACATCTTACATCTCTGGGGAGGTAAGAACGGGAATCGAGGGAACTATTGTTTTTTTTTTTAACCTTTAATAGTTAGAACACACCTCTGCACTAAAACAAGCCAATATTGTTTCTGTAATTTTAAAAAGTTAATAAAATGGGGTGTTTTTTTAGTAGAACTCTCCCGGGAAAAGCCACTCCTGGAGCCTACTGAAGATATTTTTAAGCTTGGCCATTCTTGCAGGGAAATTGATCCTCTGAGTGTGCCCCCGCCCTGCTATTTTCTCTGCAGAGCTTCCAGCCTCCCCCCACACTGCTGGACAATGCCTCTCCTGGGGGTCCCCAAAGTGTTCTGCTCCAAGGCAAGCTCCATGACTTCCTCCGGACTAAGCCACCCTGTGAAAAAGATTTCTTATGCATAAGAATTAAACAAGGTTCTTGTTCTCAGGCCGACCCCATTACAGGTCCTGAAAGCTACCACAGCGTGTTCAGCCTGCCCAGTACCATGGAAGCTGGCTCCCTATTCCAAAGGAGGTGCTTTCCTCACCGCTGGACTCATCAGCCACCTACCACTGCCCCTTCCCTCCAGGGGAGGGTCTGAAGAAAGCCACAGAGGCAAAACCACCAAGGAGACAGAGTCCCTGGGCCTCTTGTAGGGTTCAAGTGACACCCCCCCCCCCACACACACACACACGCTGAGACAGGTTTAGAGCTGTCTCACAGAAGCCTGTGCTGGAAGTGAGGCTCAGACTGGGGTGGCTGCGATGGTGACAGGGCAGAGGAGAGAGTGCTGCTAGTTACCATCCAGCGCCCTGACCACTGCACTGATAACCACCACTGCCCTGGACCCACATGCCAGGGCTCCTGATCTATAAGCCACATGAGGGTTCTGCCCCGCCCCATCTCACAGAGCTGGAAACCCATGGGCCACGCCGCCTCAAAAGCTCATGTCCAGATATCCAGTTACCCCAGAATTTCCTATCCAAAGAGCCAAGCCTTCCCCCCGGGGCCACATGGTACTGAGATGCTCCCCATACCTGGGGGTGGGGAGCCTGACGGAGCTTGGGTGTGACGACTGAAGTGATGTTAGGTGCTGCCATGTGAGGCTGACCTGTAAGCCCTGCAAATGTCAGAAATGGATCTGTCACAACTGCCTCTGACCATCTAAGAGGTGGATTATAGCAGCAGTAGAAGCCACAACCATATCTTCTAGATCCTTCCAAGGTCAGGCATATGGTGATGATGCCTTCTCTTGGCCTGTCCTGCCTTCTTTTGCTCTCTGTACCAACCCAGGGCTTGCAGACCGGCTCAGAGATCCCTGGTCTTTGGAGAAGCACAGGAACCAGGGGCCAGTGCTGGCTGTTTGAAGCACTTTCCCAGAATCCACTGGTCTCGTTCTGTGGTTCCCAAAGGGAAGCAGACTGGTCAGCATTGAGATGCAGCCTCGCAGATGTACTTGGGCCTGGTGTGGTGTGACGGGGAATAGAGGGGCCATCCCTTCAAGCATCTGTGCTCCGATTTAATGATGTAGCAGCAGGCTCCAAAAGCTGCCATCCTCCCTGGCCGGCTCCAGCTCCCAGTTGACCAGACTCAAGTCACTGACTCAGCTATGAGATCATCCCACTGAGACCTACGAGGCAGACCTGGCTGGGCGCTTTGGGCTTTATTTATCTGACAAATGCACACTTGTTGGTTCCAGGCATTCGGTGACTTACAAATATTAACTCCATACCCTTAACAAACCGCTGTGGGAGCCCAGTTATTTTTAAAGAGGAGGAAGCTGAGGCACGAGGAGACTAAATCACACAGCTGCTCGGCAGCTTAGCCTGGATCGACCCCTCTCCGGCCTCTCCAGCCTCTCCGGCCTTTCCAGCATGTCCATGTGTCAGATTCCTATTGCGGCCTCCACACACCACAGCATCACAGATGTGTGGTCTCATAGTTCGGGAGATCAGATGATGACTCTGCACTAAGTCCAGGTGTCGTGTAGGGTGGCTGAGGAATTGTACTTCCTGGCCCTCTCCAGCCCCCTCTCCTTCCCTCCCAGTCTTTTGGACCTCTTGTGACTCTGGCTTCACATCTTCCTCTGGGGTCAGGCCTCTCCGCCTCCCTGTTTACAAGAAACTTTGTGGTCAGCAGAGCCCTCAGATAACTCAGGACTGGCTCCCATCTCTGGGTCCTTGATTTAACTACACTTAATCTAGGGATTAAGGGTTGGGGGGTGGGGGGAAGGGATTGACTAAACCCACCAAGATGGCTCTTTTATAATTACACCACTTCCCCCTTTCCCTCCCAGGCAACATACAGAGTTTGATACCAGCCTGGAATACAAGAAACCTTGTCTCAGGAAAAAACCAAAATGGTAAATTTTATAATATGTGAATTTTTCCATAATTTGAAAAAGAAAGACTTCCTGCTCGGTGCTAACAGTTTTTGCAGGGCAGGAGCCACAGTCCGTCGTTCTGTCTGTTCTATAGCTGGTACATAGTAGGGCTCCACGAGGGTCTGCCCTGGACAACTGAATGGATCAAGAGCACGTCTGTGAACGTGTTTTAAAAGCCCTTCAGACTAGCGATTGAGTAACCGTGCCAAGTTTGGTTGCAGCAATGTAGCAGGGCAGAACAGGGAAAAAGGGGAGGAGGAGGCAGGAGTGGGGGCTCGTGAGCGGGAAGAGGAAGGGGCTCTCAGCTGGGTTTCTTTTTTTAAAAAGCTTTTCAAGTGGAGCTGTGTATTTTACTGATAACCTAGAGCTCTCTCCAACAAGAAAGACATCGTACTTAAAGCATGTGGACACTAACTATTGTGTTCTCTTGTGGCCAAATGAGTAGGTTGTAGTTTTCCAGAGAACTCTTGCAACCTCTTAATTGTTTGTGTGAATTTGGAAGGGGAAGACACACCTACCTCGAGAACTAACTCTCCTTCCTTGGATGATTCCAACCCTCAGAAATCTTGTCTTTTTCTTTCATCCCATATTGAAGAAAAAAATCACCCTTCTAACTAGCCAGGAAACCCTTGGAAGAAACAAACAACCCAAGCCACCATGATGGGTGGTTTCTGCTTCATGGCCATGGAGGGGTCAGAATCTCCAGGGAGAAGTATAGCTTCCAATGGAATTAAGGTGGAAATGGGCTGGTGGCCCTCACTGTGGCATCTTGATGAGGGATGAAGGGTCTGGATGTGGCTGGTGGGCCTCCCTTTGAGACTCATGCAGCTCCCAGGTGGCTTGTCCCCTCAGCTCCTCTCTCTGCTAGGCTCTTACAGCCATGCCAAATTCTCTCTTTTCACTGGGACCACACTAAATGGCCTTTCAACCAGCAGCACAGAGGATGTGGGCTGTTAGTGGATCTCAGTCGAGAAATGCAGGATAACAAAAGGAACCAGAATGTTCTGCAGGAAGCTGGTAGGGCTCCCCCTCCCCCTGGAGGAGAAAGGGTTTCAAAAGGATTTCTGCTGCTTTCCACAGCATCATAATCCCAGGATGGTGATTACAATCTGATGAGCTAATTCTGGTGACATCTAGGGGACATATGTCTCTGAAATGGGAAGGGGAATTTGCATGTTTTGTTGTAAGCATCCTGTACTCCAGTTTAACTATCCCTGAGGTGCTCTAACTACGGCAAAAAGGATTTGCCTAGAAGGACTTGCCAAACCCCAAGGAAGGAAGGGAGAGAAAGAGAGAGAAACCAAGGAAAGTTTCTCCCTGGGAAGTGTTTTCCTAACAAAGCCTAGACCTAGAGGTAAAGCCCACCACAAAGGCAGGGGAATGGCTCGGATGGATTCTGAACCCCCCTCCAGGCTGTTCATAAGACTTCCTTCCCTCACCTGGGATGCTCTGTCTCTGAAATGTAGACGAAAAGAAACAAAAGGCTCTCTGCATCCATGTCCTCCTTCATCCAGGTGGCAGGCAAATGTCTGCTTCTGTCTCCTGGATTCCAGCCAGACACAGGGAGCAGCACTCTGGTCTGAGAGCATCAGCTACACTAAAAAACCCCAAACAATCGCACTCAGAAAAGCATTTTGCACTACCAACACCACAAGCCAGGTCTTTCCACTCCAAATGGATATGGACAGTTCAATCCAGAAAGAAAGGGCTATTTAAAACTGTAATAAATCATGTGCCAAGTGAGGTGTCAGACATGCAAACCAGGAATGCTAAGTCAGAGTCTTCAAGCAGCAGGGCGGTGAACAACTGCTGGTGGCCTCCTCCCCTCCGTCCCGGGAGAAAGCCAGACAGGAAGCACCCACCTTGCTTTTTGGCCAGGCAGGTGCCCAAATGCCTGTAAGAGGCAGACAGAAGTTTACCCCAGCTGCCCTCACTGCACCTTATAGCAAACAGAAGAGATGAAGTGGTGAGGCACAGGGGAGCAACCAGGAAGGTCAGAAGACTCCAGTGCAGCCCAAGGGCAAGATCACCAGGCTGGAAGATAGACAGACCCCAGCTGAAAGTAATAAACCATGCTAATAGTTACCATGAATGAGCGTGATTAATGAACTCTTCAAAATATCAATGAATCATTAATAATTTTAATAATGGAAAAATAGTATATCCTGTAACTTACTTAAGATGCTGGGGGCTACTGCCATACTGCTGTGGATGTGGCAGAAACACAACACAAAATGACTGTAGTAAAATAGCTCCAAGAATGGCCAGAGCAGCCAGGTTAGGGGATGGAAGTGAAGAAACGCCAAAGACCAAAGTCATGACTGGGACAGAGCCTCAAGGAGTGGAGACCAAAAATGGTTTGCAGGCACTCCAGGCTGGGCATCTCACACTGCAGTGGCCCATAAGCTCACTGAGGAAGGATGGTGGGATAGATTGGTCATGTCTGCTGTGTGTGCGGCATAGGAACTCTATGACAAGTTGCCTGGAAGATGTAGAAGAGCTCATTGTTCACTGACCTGCGAAGAGCGATTTCTCACCCAGTCTGGGAACAGGGCTCTATGTAAGAAAGGAGGCCATTTCTTCATAGTTAGTACTCATGCCAGGACTTCAAACAACTGGGTGGGTCCATTATGAGTCTGCACTGGAGTTACTGAAGCATGCAGGCATCCTGTCAGCTCTTTCATACTTTCACAAAACATTCTCTGAAATGCCACTGATGGAGCCCTGGAAGAGGTGACGCCCCCCCAGCTCTCAGGAGGCAAAGCCAAGTGGATCTTTGTGAATTTGAGGCCATTCTGTTTTACATAGCAAACTCCAGACCAGGGCCATATAGTGAGACCATGTCTCAACAACAACAACAACAACAACAACCCTGCTATCTTGCCCAGGGGAACAGATAGACCACAATGGCCAAGTCCCAAAGTCTCAGTCTCTGTGTTCTTGTGACCTTGTGACGCTCACATTTTTATCATCCAAGAAAACAAAAACAAACAAACCTCTGGGAATTTGTTCCCTTTTGTATCACGGGGAGCTGGGTCCCTTCTCTGGCTTGATATTGTGCAAAGAATCTAGTCGCCCATTCAGACATATGCTTTGTGGACATATGAGGGAACATGAAGTCATATCCCAAAGCCACCTCTGCATGGGTGGTTTGAGTCCCTGCAGATAAAAAGAGGCTTTTTTAGGAGTGGTGGCTCAGGTCGGAGGTCGACTGAACTGCTGCCTAACAGTGGGTACACATTGTGGGGATCCATTCATTTACCAAGCGCTCCCTGAGCCCCTACTCTGTCTGATGCCATAGAGATTGGAGCTCCAGAGGTATGGCCATGGCTGCCCTTGAAGAGCTCAGGGAAGGGAAGAAGAGGTTTTTGCATGGCAGACAAGGACATAGGAGATGTCTATGTACACAAGGAAGAGAGAAGTTGGGGAGATAAAAGATACTTCACACAAGGGGATGGCATTTGGAACAAAGGATACATGACATGTGCAAAGGTCCAGAGATATGGGACCAAGGCTAGACAGAACCTCACAGTGACTGGAGAGTGTTTAAGGAGGTGGCATAAAGATGGCTTCAGAGCAGGGTGGGGCCAGCTCCAAGACAAGCTGTCTCATGGAGTCTAAACTGTATCAAAAGGACCATGAGTAAGTAACCTCAGGAAGCTTGCAGGCAAGGTCAAGGTCAAGGTTGCATGTGTGAGTCTGTCTGATGCCTGGCCAGCTGTGAAGAAAGAGGAAAGGACACAGAAAGGGAAGGAAGCAGGAGCACCAGGAAGAGGACCCCACTGTCATAGCACCGTGAGAGCCAGTGGGAGGCGATGAGTGGGATGGTTAAAAAAAAATGCTTAGTCGCTGGAGAAGTAACTGGCAGAGTGCTTGCCTAGCTGCCCAGGTCCCAGGCTCAATCCACTGTCAAAAGGATAAAGAAAGAAAACTTAATAAACATGCCCTGTGTCCCTTGGGAAATGCTCTAGGTTTACAATGAGCAGCAACTAAGGAGCTCAAAGAGCCTTCTTTCCCACCAGGTCCGCAGTTCTCGCAGAGCACAGCCGGGGCCCCTCTTCCTGGCCTCAGCTCCAGGTCTGAATCGCTTCCCTTCCCTGGTCTCCAGGGCTCTTCAGCCTGGAGTTATAGTTCATGGAGTACACATCTCCTGTCCCCAGCAGAAACACGCTGAAGGTTTGAAAGGACACTCCACACATTCCCACCGTGGGCACGTGCACATGAACACAGAGATGCTCTTGCACCAGTCCACAGAACTTTATAAGAGCGTTCAACTGGTTAAAACCTGAGAGGTGTGCAGGCTGTGACAGCTCACAACGATCAGGCTAAAAATGTGTGGCTAGGGAGACAAGTCATGACTGAAGAACCGACTCTGTCCATAAAACAGTCTGAGTTGTGTCTGCAGCCTGGGGCCTCAGGGCAGACCCAGCCCCTACAACTGTCTGCATGACAACTTCTCTGGCCACACGAATGGCAAACCCTCTCTGAGGTGTGCAAAATGCTTCAGTGGCACTTGTCAATCTCAGGCAGGAAATGAGGCGGCGCCCAGAGGACGGGATGCGCCTTTTCTATCGCGTGCCTTGCTTTGGTGATGAATGAAATGAAGCTGGTAGATTCAAAACAGCCGTGAAACCGGAAATGAGAAAAACATTTGGGAGGAGGTGCGCCAGGGTACTAACCTGCAGGGAGCTCACTCGGATTCATGAGTAGCCTAGGGTAGAGAGATTGTGGCCTAAATAAGGTGGCCCTGGGACACTGCCACCTCATTCCTAATTAGGCCAGTTCCAGAAGGAAGGGAGGTGCTCCACTGGGATATTTAGCTCACCCTTTCCTACAACAGGGGGTGTCAGAGCAGTGGCAGTAGACTCACAGACCTGGCCCTGCGGTGACATAAACGGTCACCTCATTTCTATGAAGATTCAGAACTCAGTCAACTGAACTGGAAACAGCCAAGGAAGATGGCTAAGAGCCCGGCAAACTAGAATTCAAATCCTGGTCCTTCTGTCCGCCAGCTGTGTGACTGGAGAGCTTAATTAGTCTCTAAGCCTCACTTTCCTGCGGATAATACTTCAGTATACAGGAAAAGGAAACAATACTAACAGAAGTAGATCTTGCGATATTCCAGTTACCATCAAAGAGCTCTGTCTCCCTTGAAACCCCAGCCTGATCCATCTCTCCTTCCATCATCTTCCACCATTGTCCTGGTTTCTTCACTGTCCTTCACCGAATTTACCGAAAACGCTTCTTTGGAGCCAGGGTCTCGGGTAGCTCAGGATGACCTTGAGCTTGCTGTGTAGCGAAGGGTGGCCTTGAACTTCTGATCCTGCCTCCACCTCCTTAGTACTAAAGACTGCAGGGTGCACCACCATGCCTGGCTACCCTGGCCTCTTTAAGACTTCCCTCATTATGGCCCACCCCTTCCCCTCCCTCTGGAGTGGAAACTCTGTGAGGGCAGGGTCAGATCTCTTCTGCCTGTTACTGCATCTCCAGTGCCTGGGATTGGGAAAATGACTGGTTTTAACTGGTGAGTGTGGAGCAGAGCCTCCCTCATGCCAAGTGCTTAAGGCTTAGCTAAAGTGCTGGACACTAAACAGGGCAAGTCTTCATACCAGGCTGTCTGGACTGTACTGGGTCTCCCACTGCTCCAGGCCTCAGCTTCCTCATCAGCTCAATCAGAGGACAGTCTGGAGATGGCTGCTGAGACCTGTGGTATCCTTGGGCTCTGTCTCTGACTCACTCATGGAGGTGACTGAACATACCCAAGTCCAAAGCTCATGCCCATTGGCGAAGCTTATGCAGGTATCTTTCGGCTTCATAAGTGCCACACAAATCAACTGTAGGAGCTTGTAGCGAGAGAGCAGCCCTGCAGATCTCAGAGCTTCTGTGGAACTAAGATTACAACTGTCTCTTCTGTCAGGGAACCTTATTGACAGAGCATGTGGCCTCCCAACTTGCACCACCCCACTAGCAGAAGTCATCTTGCTGGGCTACCCTCTCACTACAGGAGCTGGGTGCATGTCCTGAGAGGAGGTAGATTGGCATGCACCCACCCTGCCTTTTGTTATACCCTGGGCACATCCCTGAGCCACAGGAATTTCCTAGCAGTCTACATATATGCTTGACAGAGAGCAGGACAGCAGAGTCCTGGACAAATGTAAGACTCTCCAGAGCTAGTCTGGTTGTCACCTGGTAGGATAAGGACCCTCACGTGATTGAACATCACTCTACTCTAGCAGTCTCATACAGCTGCCTCCTGCCTGGGCACCTGTTCCCAGAGCAGCAACCCAAGACAGGTCTCCAAGGCCCACTGAGCAAACCCCCTCCCTGGATTCCTAGGAATACTAGGAAACATTTGGTCCAAACAACTAATTAGGACTCTATACTGAGCTCCCGAGCTCCAGCTGGCCCAAGCTCCAGCCTTGTTTCTCTGAGGGAGAAAAGGAGAGAGAGAGAGAGAGAGAGAGAGAGAGAGAGAGAGAGAGAGAGAGAGAGAGAGAGGGAGAGAGAGAGACCATCACCCAACCCAAGAGAGGCCCCTCCATGCTGTGTGTTATTAAGTGAAGGGCTCTGCCTCTTTCCTGGCTGCCCCCGACTAGAAGACCATTTATCCCTACAAACCAGCAGCAGGCCCTTTACATTCCGAAATGAAGTGTCAGCACACAATGACAGCTAAGGTCCCAAGATACCCCTAAAGTCACTTTTTATTCTTTTCTATCCTGATCATTAGGGAAAAAAATCTCTCTCTATTTCTGTTAAGCCCATTCACTCGAGAGAAATAGATCAATGAGAAAGCCACAGGCCGAGAGCCTGTGCAGGGCCTCTGAAGAGCACTTTCATTCTTCCCAACAGCCTACACCAGGATGGAGGATGCTCCTCCCACGCCCTGGAAGAAAAGCTAGCCCCAAAAGTTCTTTAACTAGATAGCTCTTTCTTATCTATTATACAGCACAAATGCGCTTTCTGAGAGTGACATACCTTACACTTCAAACAAGCACAGCTTTTGCCACTTATTTTTAAGCGCACTTGCCTGCTAACGTGACAGCAAAAAACCCAGGGGAGGCAAAAGAAAGAAGACAGAGGTACAGCTGTTCCTGCAGCTGGCAGCACTCGCCAACCACAGCAGGACCTGGGAAAGTCCTCTGAGAAGACCCTGAAGCTCTGACACCACAAAAGGATATGGGGTCCCAGTAGCAGGTCCCGATGAGGGGGATGATGAGACGGGAGCCTCCATATGGCCCCCATACCCACAGCTCTCACTACATCACTTCACTGTTAGGGAGGATGCGAGCAGCACTCGTCTTTATGGATGAGGGAACTGAAGTAGAAAGGCCTAAACCACTAGCCTGGGGTTATATTGCCAGTAAAAGGCAGAGCTGAAATTTAGATCCAGATCCATTGGACTCTGAGCCAGAGGAAAACAAATGTCATGTGTACTTATCGAGCTTGTCAGCAGGGACAAAGACTGTGACTCAGGAAACCTGCGCAGAGTGGCAGGAGACACCTCCTTAACACCCAGCAGCTCTCTCCAGAGCAGAGAGGTGGGAAACCTCAGAACATGCAGGAAAAGGTCCAGGTAAGATGTAGAGTCCCCTGTCTGGTGACTGCAAGGCAGGTGGAGGTGAGGCAGCACTCAGGGCAGGGAAAAGCTCAGCCAGGCACAGAGCCCTGAAGTCTAAATGCAAGGGTGGTTGGGTAGGGCATGGGCCACCATGTTTTAGAAAGGCAACCTCATAACCCACAAATACAACCCACGCACACACACACAAACACACATACAAATATTACCTAGAAAATTACAGAAAAAAAGTTAGATCCAGTCATCATAATTCTCCAGCCAGGAATATGTTGTGTGACTCTACCCCAGAAAACCAGAATGTCTCTGTACAGCCCCACCTGCTATCACCAGCATGCAGGGAGCTCCCAACAGCAGGCAGAACCCCTCGAACCCCGAGGCTCCTATCACTCCTTCTGGTTGTGTTATGTTACAGCGCAGGAAACGGTTACAGTAGCCTGGAGTTTACTACTAGATGCTTGATGTTTGGATGTCTGATCATTTGGAAGAAACAGGCTGTCTTTGAAAGGGTCTTCTCATGTTGTGCCCTGACAAGTCAAGGCTCTGACACCTTTCACTGGGAATGGAGCCACTATTTCCATGCCAGCTGCATGCCCTGGGCCTTGGTCTTGACTGGGCCTTGTGAACAGTTCAGAAATCCTGACTCTGCCCACCCAGGAGTCCCAGGCTTCTCTTCCCTCGGCAGAATCTCATAGACTCCAGCAGCCCAGGAAGAAAGGCCATTTCTTACTCCGGGTGAGCCAAACTAGTGGATCTGTGAATGCTTGGGCAAACTCCAGGCAGGGTACTGTAAACGGTTTCTAGAAGTCCCATTTGGGGCTTCGGCTGAAGGTCAGCACACAAGCTGCACCAACGGAGGTGGGCCCTGTGAGAAGCAGTCAGAATTGACAACCGCCATTCAGTAACGATCTGGTGTTGTTATTAGCCCTTACTGCACCATCTTTAAACACACTAATCAACACCCGTCTGCTTCAGACAGAGATTTTCTTCAAAACAAGAAAAGCCTACACGTCTATCTAGCATTTGTCTCACTGTCCTGCCCAGGCAGACACGCTCTTTTCCTCTGAACAGCATATTTTACAGCTAGAACCAGGGAGTGTGGGATCCTGTTTTTAAGTGTATTAAACCAAGCAGGGATGGGAAATGAGCCAGGGCATAGAAGAGCCCAGGGTTGGTGCACAGCTGTTCACACAGCTGGCAGAGACGCCCACAGCTGCCAGCAGCATCAGCCAACACTGATCAAGCCGGTGCTCCAGTGCTCCTGATGAGATGTGTGAGTGGAGCCACTGGCCATTTGGCCAGAGGGAACAGGAAGGACATGTTTTGCCTTGCAAGCAACCTTTCCCCCTAAAGCTGCCCCCATCATCTGACTTCCCTCTGGCTGTCATGCTAAGACCTTCCTCTTCCCTAGCCTCATTCCCCAGCTAGGTAACCTTTTGACTTATTCTGACCATTTGCAACCTAGACTCTGTCTGTTTTTAAAGCCCTCGTACCCTGTGTGTCTGTAGTTTTCTTTCACACCCTCATCATTGCAGCTATGGCCCCTTTCATTGCTGCCAGGGCCCCTTTGTCTGCATGACGTAGTCACCTCTGCAATGATTCCTGATGCTCTCCGGGGGATTCCTGAGGAGGAGACAGGATTCACCCTGTTGAGGAGCATGTAACTGTCCTCTTGCAGAGAGCACATAAATTCACAGGGGACCTTGGGGCCCCATTGGCACTTTTGCACTTGAGAGTAAATGCTGTTGTAAGTCGCCTGGATTCACGGTATTGGTCTAAGGGGCTTGACAGATTATCATAACCCGCAAGTTCAAATGTGCAGACACAGACAAAACTCGCTAAGATTTTATTATGGCTGAAAATTAATGGTGTGCCTTCACATCCATGGCCCCCGTCTTCCCTGCACGGCGGTTTCCCTGCCTTTATTTCTCACCGCCATCTGGTTCCGGCATCGAATGCTGTACTGTAATTAGCTGTCTGATCTGACTGACTTACCTTTTCCTCCACTGCGAGCTATCTCAGAGCAGGGAAGACACTTTACCCTTTCCTAACCTTGCACTAAGTAAAGAAAGAATCAATGTTTGTTGAAATCAGTTGGGCCCACAGGGCTAGGTGATAATACGGGTAACACTAGCAAACATTTCGCTGTAATCTCCCTCATCTGCAAAGCTATTCATCTTCACACTGACCAGGACAGCATTATTAGCATCCTGAGTTTATAGGTGAGGGAACTGAGGCACAGAGAGGTCCAAGCTAAATCAGGACCTGACGGGCTGAGGTTTGAACCTGGGTAGTGTGCTAACATGAACAAAGGGGAAGTGGACAGTTGTGCAGACAGCCCTGAAAGAGAGACCAGGGAGACCCAGAAAAGAACCTGCTCATCACAAAGGTTTGGCTCCTCTGGGTACACGTGATGTCCTCTAGCCTACAGCCCTGGCTACACGGAGGCAGAGCAGGGCAGAGGGGTCTGCTGCTCAGGGTCCCGAGTAGAATGGGAGGGGGCTGCAGACAACTCTAAGGAGACTCTGATGCAGTTACTCGGGTGACAGGCACAGCCAGGGCTGTGGATTAGTTGAAAGTGATGATTCTATTACACTCCAGAATCAGCTGAAGAGCCTGGGAAATCCCTAAACTCAGGGTCTCCCCAGAGCAATTAAGCCCGGCTCTCTAGGGGCGAAGCTCTGGTATCATTTGGAAGCTCCCAGGGTGATTCCAGTGTACAGCCGAGTTGAAGAACCACTGCCTCTCCTGCAGTGTCTCACCAGGCCAGTTTGTCCTCCCCATTCTAGACTAAGACGAGTTAGGGTTCAAACTAGGGCGCCTTCTGTCCCCTCTCCTCTGACTGCCATGGGCAGAGGGCTAGCCTGCACTAGTGTGTTTCTCAGACTTTCCTGGATCTACCAATTCTCGCTCTACTTCCAGTCTGCCACTTAGCAGCCACATAACCTTGGCCGTGGGAGCTAATATCCCATGAGAAAACTATGCCTTGGTTTCCCTCAACTGCAAGAAGGGGGCCGTGGGAATCACAACAGCATCCCTCAAACACTCACATCCAGTTCTCAAACCACAGCAAAGAAGAATGGGGGATGCAGACTCAATAAGATGGTTGGTCTGTGGGGTGTGGAGTTCTCCCTGCATTATCAGATGGCCACCATATTGTCACAAAGGTCCCTTGAAATACAGTGCAGGAGGTAGGAGAGTCAGCAGCAGTGTGACACAGCATGAGAAAACTCAACCAGGCCACTAATGGCTTGGAAGATGGAAGGCAAGCCACTTCCAGAAGCTGGAAAAGCCAAGCAAATGGATTACCCCAGCAGCCCTGCCAACACTTAGGCTTTAGCTGGCGCCATTTTGAACTTCTGACCCCAATCCCCAAGTGTAAGATAATAAATGTGTGGCGGCTCGAGCTACAGCCGCAAATACAAAATAGATGGGAATAGATTGAGGATAATATGAAGGTTAAATAAGATCCTGTTTGTGCATCACGGGGCCCTGTGCTCAATGTTTCCTTGTTTCACTGTCACCATCTTACCCAGCCAGGCGCCTTTAATGAGAACCAGTTCCCTGTACTTAGGGCACTGAGGGCTCCATGACCCATGTACTGACAACAAGCTTGTATCTGGGACCTGAGTCGGGCAATGGGACTGGCCAATCTTTAACAGGAGGGATAAGAAGCTCCCCTCAGCCCTAGGCTGGCCATCAACACTGAGAAGAAGGATGATGAAGGGAGGCCCCTAGGAGTGTGCTGACCACAGCTATGAGAAGCCCCTGAGGATGGCCATCAAGGGCTTCAGAGACCTCATCAAAGGGCTGAATCCATTAAAAGCTTCAGCAGGTACCCACATCAGGCAAGAACTGGATCCTGTGTCGTGAGCTAAGGGCGGTCTTATCAAGGAAGAGGCAATTAGAATATACTCACCAAAAGCCCCTGGCTGTGCCAGGCTTGGTGATATTCTAAGCTGATACAACACGGGTGTGTGCCCAGTCTGGTATACATGGAAAGAAACAGACTCGGAGAAAGCTAGCAGTTCAGTAGAGAGCAAATCTCAGCAGCAGCAGGGTTGACAGTCAAACTCATGATCCTAAATCTAGAATATTCCATGCCACGCCGTACTTCATCCTCTCTTCATAAAAGCCCAATTAATATTTCAGATCTTACTGATTTAGTCCCAGGAACATGAGAACATGGCAGAACACACCATTAATCTGCATTTCCTCTTTGAGATATGCCAGCCATAAAAACTGAAGTGCTCCCAAAACCGCGAGCACCTAGAAAGGGGCCTGGAGAGACTCTAATGCTGGGCATCCATCTCTGTCAGCTCAGGGCCGCTGGAACTGTAGCTCTGCATAACATTTAGAAGCCTGGGGTTTCCTGTGGTCCCTGAAGTTGAGCCAGCAGATGAGGGACAACATGGCCACCCCCCACTGTGGGTGCTCAAGGACTCTTGCACAATTAGAACATCGCAGCCATCTTGAGAACTAAATTCATCCCCCAAAGCACACCTAGATCGGAATGTTCTCTGCCTCAGAGATCCTGTCCCTCACTGTCGTTCCCTCTCTTTTTCCAGAGCCAGGAAGTAAAACCCATCCCTTGTCAATCCAGCTTTAAGACCACACTCACACACAAGCACACACAGACGCAGAGTCAGCCCACAGTGACAAACACCGCATGCTTCAACACACACACACAAAGAGGAAAAGATGGAAGCAGTCACAAAAAGAGAGTCAAAGACAGAGAAAACATAAAGAAGGAGGGAAGGGGCTGGGCAATACTAGTGAAAGGGCTGGAGAAGCTGAGAAATGGAAACAGGCTGTGAGCTAGGCCTCTGCTCTGTGGGCCAGCCACAGCCATGCCCCTGAGTTCCTGCCCAGGCCCAGCAAGCACATCTCCTCCTACGTGACCCCAACGTGGACACACCTTCTCTCAACCCACTACACACAAGATGGTCCATGCTGGCTTTGGGGGACTCACAGCTGCACAGGAGCCCCTGCCGCTGCCGCTCTGGGATAATGGCAGTTCTCAGCCACCTGGCCAGACTATCAAGTTTGAATCTGGAAGGCAGGAAACCCATTCAAAACCCTGCCTTTGTGAGAAGGTAGACCCCCAAAGCTGCTGGGGACGGATGTGTTTTTAGGTAGAGGTAATTGAAAACAGTAAGAGAACAGCAAGCCTGTAAAATCTTGTAAAGCTGATGGACGCTACTCCTTCCAACCATCCAAAAAGATCTGACAGTGCGAGAGAAACTGGGGTTCCTGCGGGCCCTGCCCTGGGAGCGTGTTCTGTTGATGGGATGTGGAATCTCTGGATTCTAGGGCTAGGACTAGTCATTCCTGATTCTCAACCAAGTGCATATGGTAGCTGGTCTTGGAGATCTCCAACATGGGAGACTTTTCAACCAGCACAGACCTGAACTTGGAAATCCAGGCCGGCGCCTGTGACCCGGGAACTATGTCCCCCACGTGTGTGTCTGTCTCCTCACCTCACTGCCACTGCCACCCGTTGGTCTTTGATAAGCTATGAGTGAGCTCTCATTCTTTCCTAAAATCTCTGCCACAGCAGCTTGGAGACATTCGTTTTTGGCTGCCACCATTTTAGACTCACCGGGATGACCCGACCCCAGCCATTCTCACTTCTCTCTAGTCCCTTTACACTTATCTGTATCTTTTCCATTCCTCAAAGCACTAGGAGGCTTGCCACTGTCTTAGCTGCTGCCACATGGCTGACAGCCATCTTTGCTGGGTTAGAAAGAGTGGGTTTTACCCGTGTGACTTAACTCCAATCTTGGTTAAAAGTGACCACATGGTAAAAGCCAACCAAAAAAAAAAAAAAAAACCAAACAAAACAAACACACAAACAACCCTCTTCCCAGCCACCTCTCCTGGCTGCTCAGCAGGCTCGCTCCCCTACAGGACCCACCCATCCCCACACTCTCTTGCTCCAGCTTTCTCTGTCCTCCTGCTCCTCAGCACCAGTGTGAGGTCCTTATTCCCACCTAAGTGGGAAGCCCCCACACCCCCTTGCTGTTCACTGTGCCTACAAGTGGAGATGTTTATCTCAGATTAGATCACAAGCCTGTTCATGACCAGAGCCTTGCTGTCCCCTGTGGTGCTTAGCTCTGAACAGACCTTCAATAGCTCCCTTACTTAGGGGACTAATCACCTTTTGTCCAGTCCTTCAGCAAGGTGGAGGACGGTTGCTATTTCTAACAACAGAGGGAAGGCAAACATCGCCTGGCCTGCCCCTCCCCACCTCCATCCTACACACGCCCAGCCTAGGCGATTCCTCTTGGCTCTCAAAGGGCTACCACTTCTAGTACATTCTAACAAGTGGTACCGCAGAGAACTGACAGGAACATTTAGCTTCCTGCTCCAGTGACACCCAAGAAGGAACTGGGAGAAGCGAGGGGTGGGGTCCGTGAGCAGAAAGGTGTCCGGGACGTTGGATGTTATGCCTTCACTCCTGCGATGCTGCCTCATGGTCTGAATTCGGAGGCTGAGGCTGCTCTGCACCTGGCGGACGGCTCCACCGTGGCTGGCTACTGATCCCTGCTTTGTGGCTGTAGGGAGCTTAGTCACAGGTCAGCAGCAAGGGCCAAGCCCAGCTGCTGGGGAGGAGCAATTGGGAATATTAGAGCCCCGGGGCATGCGGCTCTGTGTCAACACTCTCCTGTAGCACAGGCTGTTGGAGCAACATTGTTACAACACAGTCTTACCAAATGGTCAAGTGTCATGTGTCACCCAATTTCAGAGCCCAGGCGCAGCTTGCTTTCCCAGCACCAAGCAAGCACTGTAGCTCAGTAAGCATTGGTTACAGAAGATGAGTGTTTCACAGGTGTGCCTGGTGTGTAGGGAATGGTGGGGCGGACAGGGGCAGGATACTGCAGCCTAAGGGAGACCACTGATTTTTAGAATAAAAGGCTTGCAACTATTTGGGCTTCTTTTTTAATCCCAATTCCCTCTGTTTAGTCCAACAAAAGAAAACGACTGTCCCAGATTCAATTTCTTGTTCCACATCTGTCTCAGTGATTTGAACAAGGCTTTTACACCAAGAACAGAACAGGAAGCTGGGACTGCTCGAAATACCTTGCTGCTGAATGAGATAAAAGAAACTCAAGGGAAATCTCACTGGGGCAACCAAAGGGGCAGCTTTCCCTCACCTTCCCCTCCCCAAAAGCTGCCTCTACAACAGAGATGACAGGATGAGGGACCCGGTGAACAGCTGAAGGATCATCAGCTCAATGAAGACAGCATGCTTTGAATGAACCAATGAGCTGCCGTGGAAGCCATCTTTGCTACAGTCAGGAGAATGAGAAAACCAGGAGTTGGCCCCCTTCTGTCCAGGTTAGGGTGGTGCATGGACCCAGTGCAGCACTAATGGGATCTGTTCAGAGCAGCCGCGATGGACAGGACCCCAAGACCTATCTGGAAAAACACTGTGCTGGGAAGGTCTAGGTCCCCCTCAGGAGGTTTGGGTATAAGACTGCAGATGCACAGCATAAGAATGGTCACTGAGTAGAGAGCCTGAGAAGGCTACCAACCCTGGCCTGTGGGATTATAGCAAGCAAAGACAAAACTTCTAAAGCAGGCCCCAGACTGTCCAGTCTTCAGGGCCTTGGGCTGAAGCAAATAAGAATGCAAGAAATAACAGGGCTAGTGACTCCAGACAAGATGAGGAGGGCACAAGTAATGGGTGTCAGCCCAAGCGGGGCAGGAAGGCAAGCAAGATCAAGACTCTATAGGGCTCAGCCAGGCAGCCAGTGTGCAAGAAAAGCCAGCACCTACCTACACGTGCAAGAAAGGGGAGGGCCAGCAAGGAAACTCAGGCATATCACCAACACTGTAACCTCTCTTCCCTCAGGAAACTGGACCCCTCTCTTAGACAACTGTAGGGCCCAAGGGGAAGACAGCAAGAAAACCAGAAAGAGAACGAGGTTCTAGCAGATGGGGATGCCAAGGTGTTCGGGAGCTTGAAAGGTAGGACCAATTGTGTTCGTTGCTTTTCAGCCCAGAACCCCATCACGTTCACTCTTCTCCACTATGTTAAGTCCCACAACCCACCCGTGTTCCTGAGTGCTTCTGGATACCACAGGAGTCAGGGGCACGGATGGGTTGGAGAGTGGAGTGCACCCCAACTAGCAAAGAAGTCTGCAGGATTTGGAGATGGCTGTCTGTTTGAGGCTAGCTCTGCCTCTCATCAGCCACGTGACTTTGAATAGGTAATCTCTCCCCTCTCAGCCTCACTTCACTTATCTGTAAAATGAGACTGCTGTCAAGGATAACTGGAATCCCTCGCCCACATGAGATGAATGGACATGTGGCTTGCTGCCACTGTCGCCGTGTGTGCAGCTGCATGCCAGGCCAAGGCTTGAAACAGGACCACAGCCTGAGATACAGTGTGTTACACAGGATGGAGGTGGGGTCAGGAGCTGGATGATAAAGGATGCTTGTGCAAATGAGGGCATGAAGCAAATCTATTTTGTATCAAAGCACATAGGTTACATAGAAGGTAATGAAGTCAATTCTGATGATAATCCTTGAACCACACATGAATATCCCTTAATGCCATTGAACTGTATTGTAAAGTGGCAAATTTTTATGTTACATATATTTTACTACCATTTTTAAGAAAAAAAAATTTAAGGGCTGGAGAGATAGCTCAGTGGTTAAGAGCACTGACTCCTCTTCCAGAGGTCCTGAGTTCAATTCCCAGCAGCCACATGGTGGCTCACAACCATCTGTAATGGGATCTGATGCCCTCTTCTGGTGTGTCTGAAGACAGCTACAGTGTACTCATATACATTAAATGAATAAAAGAAAAAAGAAATAAATGACAAAATCCAACCTAGACCCAGGTCAAGTGCCCATGGGTGTCCCTCCCCTCTGGCAGGGGAAGTTTCAGAGTGATGGAATGTCTTCTAACTTGCACCAAGTCTTTTAAACAAAATAGAAATGAAGGATGGGTTCTGTCTTCTCCTAATCCAACTACTGTGTTAGAAGGATCTGAGCAGTGCCGATTTCGCCATCTTTCTTCTTAGAAACGGGAAAATGTCACTTGACTAGCTCCTTGCCCAACAGGAAACTAGAATTACCAGAATTTTCTTGGCAGCATAATGCAATAACAAGTGTATAGAAATTTCTAGACGGTAAAAACTGTGCAGTGTCTTCCCATCTTACAAATCCTCAGAGTCAGATACTGCTCGCCCACTTTAGAATCATCGAGCTCCTGCTGTGTATTAGGCATTGAAGGAGCAACTACAGAGATGGCTACTGTTCCTCTGAGTGTGCAGAGAACCTTGGTGGTGCTGTCAAAGCGCATACCCCTAGGGAAGTGGGGTTTCATAGCCTGTGGGAGGCCAGACACAGTACAGTGGGGCTAATACACATTGCTGATGGAGGATTGTCACCATTGTGGAGAGAGATCAACATTTAAATATGGTAGCTATACCCTGCAGAGTCAGACTTGTCAGTCATGGATTACTAAATAAAAACCTCAAGCTGGGCGATGGTGGCACACACCTTTAATCCCAGCACTTGGGAGGCAGAGGCAGGCAGATTTCTGAGTTCAAGGCCAGCCTGGTCTCTATAGAGTGAGTTCCAGGACAGCCACCAGGGCTACACAGAGAAACCCTGTCTCGAAGGAAAAAAAAAAAAAAAGGCAAATAAATAAATAAATAAATAAATAAAAATAAAAACCTCAGTACCAAGTATAGGATACTTCCCTATGGGGTCAGGAAGGTCCCATAGGCCCTTAATACAATCCGAGCTATTGCCATAGCTCTTTGTTCCTCCCTGAAAAACTAAACTGTAAAACCCAATTGCAGAAGGTACAACATACTTTCATTGAAGGACATAGTGAAATCAGGCAAACTTGAAAACATCCCCCCACCCTGCTGACTAACTTTCATCATGCCAGAAGGTGGTAGCCAGGCCATCCCTGCATGCTATAGTACCAATCTGCCGGATGAGATGTGCCCACAAGTGCAATAGTGGCACAAAGGTTGTAGATGTAACCAGCTGCTTTAGGGTTAGATTTGAGACTGGGTTCACAGTAAAGAATCTGGGCCTGGTGCTGGTCCAAAGTCCATGAGTCCTGAGGTCACAGGCCCTAGGGGACAACCTGTTACTGTTGTTTTGCTAAATGACATGCTGTCAAACTATCTTCCAAATATCTATGCTTAGATCCATAGCGTAGTGCTGTGCTTAACATTAGCCAAAGAATCCTCTCTGAGCAGTGGTCACAGTTAATGCAGAGATCAATAGTTAGTCATAATACTGAGAATCAATGTATACTGAGTGCTCAGCCCTAAGTGGGACCCCTATATTAATAGCCCCAAATAAACAGAGGAGGAAGATAACTGGGTATGGTGGCACACGTCTGAAAATCAGGTCAGCTCTTAGGAGGCTGAGGCAGGAAAAGCCACAAGTTCCCAGCTACTTCAAATGAAGAAATAAACAAATACACACAACATAGCAATACAAATTTGGATGAATTAACTCTGAAAAAGCCTCAGACGTGCAAGTCCCCACAGTCAGAGACAGATTTTTCATGATGTGAGCTCGCTGCCCAGGGACTTTGGAGAAGGAGGCTGGAACTGCGTGGTGGGGGAGCTTGGGCACATACCGTGATCATTCTCAAGGCTTTAAAGAAGGCCGGTCAGTTTGTTTTTGGGAAAGACTTGAGAGAAGTCTCTTTTAAACTACAAGATACCAGAGCCCCCCAAAAAACTGTCATTTTGATGGCTTTCTATTTCAACTTTGAGGCCATTAGCTAGGTGTCCAATTCTGCTTCCGAGAAAGAGGCGAGGCTGTTAAAAGAAAGATGAGGTTGTTCAAATAGGCCCCTCCAGGAGCCTCTTGACCACGCACTGTCTGTCATTGTCCTCTGAAGCTCTCAGCCACTTTCCTTCTGGTTTTTATCTCCCAGTCATCAAGTGTCCCTCAGCTGTGGTACCTTCACAGAATCAGAAGCCCCAGAGATCATTTGGCCTGATCTATCTACTTTACAACCACAAAAAAATAAATAAAAGAAAATAAAGTGGAACTAGTGGTGGCCTATCTGGCTACAGTGACCAATACTCCAGACACAGGCTATTACATCCTGTGAGCACAGAGCTCACTGGAGCCGGAGCCCTGGGGTGGGGCGGATAGGAGGCCCTTCACACTAGCTCAGTCCCCCTGGTGGTATGATGACACTTTACACTGCTGAAGCCTCCTGAACAGCACACCCAATGTTCACTCCTTTCACATAGCCCAGGGTGAAGACAACTGAGTGGTTTCCAAGGCAACCTATATTCAGGTGCTGGGGCCTGTCTCAAGCCAGTGAGGGGAGAAGAAAAGGGAGAAGTCACCTTCCACTTACAAACATAATTCCTCCCAAACTAATTTGCCCCGGAGCCCCGTCAGGATCTAGGACAGAGACTCCCAGGGCCCGGGAAGATTTTGGAAGAGTTGGCAGGAAGAATTTGCAGGGCTGGAGAGATGATTCTGTGAGGATCCTGCATGCTGTCCAAGCGTCGAGCGTGAATCCCTGGGTTCAGATCCCCAGCTCCCACCTAAAAGCTGGGTGTAGCGGCCATATGCACTTGTAAGTCCACAAAACACGTGCGTTCTGGAGATTTGCTGGCCAGTCAGCTTAGGGGAAATGATGAGAGACCCTGGCTCAAAAGAAGGACAGAGAAAGGTACCCACTGTCAACCTCTGGCCACATATAAGTGAAAGAGCACACACACACACACACATCCTCATTCATCCTCTCCCACAATTAAAGAGGCATCGTCAATGGCACACAGCAAGTGGACTTGGGAAGTCTAGAGCTGTTTATCCTGGCTGGGACAAGTCTCAACATGTCCCGGATATGGGTTTCCATACCTTTAATAAGCACGGCACACATTCTGTTAGGAAACAGTATGATTCAGGATACCCATTTCCCAGAGACAAAACTGGAGATCAGTACCAACAGCCAAGATAGAGCCTGGCCCTCCCCTCGCCCCTGATATCATGGCAGAGCAGGCATCTTAATGCCTGCTGAGTGGAACAGAGGCAGGAAGCCAGCTATGAGGCAAAAGGGTTAAGCTCGAGTGTTTAAATATTTAGAAAATAAAGACACAGTGTCACATAAAAATTGACCATCAGGGCTGATATAGTAACCATGGCGATTCATGGCCGGGGCGTGAGAAAGGCTAACCAGAGTGCAGCAGAGAGGACCAGAGAGCAGCAGTGGGCAAGACCAATTCACAAGAGTAGCCTGTTGAGACCTTTGTTTTTTGGGATACAAAACTCACGAGCCAGAACCCAGCACTGTGGACTGAGACTAGTCCAGTCTTTTGGAGATGAGTTTTCTCCACAGAAGGAAGAAAGACCGCATCTGTGTTCCGTTCACTCACTCGCTGTTCAGCCGCTCTTTCTGAGTCTCACTATGTGCTAGACAGACATCTCTTAGCTCCAATACAGTCTCCATCACCATGAAGCCCACATCTAGAGCAGTGGGGCTGACTAAAGCTAGCATTTACCATCTACCAATCAGGCATGCCGCAGCAGGCAAAGAGCTAATGCTAAGTCACAGCCTAGACAGGCTCCTGGCTTGGAGACTGGAGGTATCCAGAGACAGTTCCTAGAGGAGGGATTTGCAGGCTAAAAGTGAAGATGGTGAAGGGGCAGGTCTGTGAGGACACTCCCAGATTATAAAGCACCAACTAGGCACAGTGCAACCAACGCCACCCAGGCACTGCCCACGTGCCAGCCACTAAGTCTCCTATCTTCAAAGAAGGTGGACTGGTCCCCTGCCAAAAGCCAAGCATCTGTATTCTTGCTGCTCGCTCTCTCGCTTCCTCACTCTCTAGCCTTCTCACTCTCACTCTCTCCTTTCTTCTTTTATTGAGACATGATCTCACACTGTAGCTCAGGCCTCCAACTCTTGATCTTCCTGCCTCCTCCTGAATGCTGGGGTACAGGCATTTGTGGGTGTCTTCATGGCAGGCTCTCCTCTCTTGCTTCCTTCTCTCCAGCCCTATCAAGCACAAGCTGATCCCAAGAGAAACAGCACCGCGCTGAGTCCCTGGAACACCCTCTCCCATCTTCTGTTTCTCACGTGTGCTGTGATCTATCAATGCAGTGTTAATGAAAGTGGAACAGGAGATGGACACACACTTGGCAGAAGAGGCTGCCACACAGAATGTCCTTGTCAGGCTGGATTCCCCTGAGAACCACCTGAGCCCTGCTCTCCTCTGTGCTGACCACACTGGGATTGAACTGACACCCTGAGATCAAGCCATGCTGAGAAACTAGGCTCTTCGTATCTCAGGAACTCAGAGCCGGAATTCATTTCATGTGTTGTGTGTGTGCGTGTGTGCCTGTGCCTGTGCGTGTGCTTGTGTGTGTGCATGTGTGTTCACATGCATGTGAAGGTCAGAGATCAACATTAGGTTTTGTACTTTTTGTGTCAACTTGACACAAGCTAGAGTCATTTTGGAAGAAGAAACCTCAATGAAAACTATTCCCCGACAAGTCTAGCCCAAGGGCAAGCCAGTGGTGCATTTTTCTTGATTAATGTGCCCATCCTACAGAGGGTGGTGCCACCCCTGGATGGATAGTCCTGGATGTTATAAGAAATCAGGCTGAGCGGACTCATAAACAGTATTCTTCCATGACATCTGCATTAGCTCTTGCACCCAGATTCCTACCTTAAGCCTCTGTCCTGACCTCCCCGGATGATGAACTATAAGCTGTAGAACAAAATGAATCCTTTCCTCTCCAAGGTGCTGTTGATCATGGCATCTTATCACCACAGTAGACTAAGACAGCTATCTTTCTTAGTCCTTCTCCGCCTTATTCTTTGAAACAGTGTCTCACTAAAACTGGAGCTTTTAAATTTTCCTAACTTGACTGGCAGTGAACTCTAGAGATCTACCTTTCTACACACAGACACAGAGAAACACGCACATATACATACACATATGCACCCCTCAGAGGTTGCAAACACACCAAGCCCAGTTTTTGCGTAGGTGCTGGTGACCTAAAATGAGGTCCACATGGTTGGCTGGCAAGCACTTTACTGGGACATCTCCTCAGCCCCAGAACTAGTACTTCAAATGCATCAATCAAGCATCCAGGAATTCCACCCTCAGGACTGCCTATGGTGTATCTGCAGAAAGGACGGACAGCCTCTAGCTCCCATGGAAGAAAGGCATAACTTCTTCCTCCTCTTCTTGTGTAATTCCAGACCAGCTCTGTCTCTTACACATAAGGTCCCTGCTCCAAGTGATTCCAGCGCCCAGGTTCACCTCCCTAGGAAACTGACCTACCCCCTCTAGGAGACATGCCCCACTGCTTCTTCCTTCCTGACACGTGGACTCATGCCTCCTCTTATGGTGCTTAAGACGATGGGTCAGCTGGCTCAAGGTGGTGGTC